>NC_091175.1:7724378-7789813 GCF_040958095.1 Procambarus clarkii | reverse complement strand
TGGGTTCCGACACCTCGGGTTCCAGCCGAGGATTTTATTTTGTTGACTATTACACATTGGGTTCTGTTAGTCAGGAAATTGTAGGTCCATGTGTCTATTTTTCCGGTAATTCCCTTTGAACGCATTTTATGTGCAATAACACCATGGTCACATTTGTCAAAAGGGTTTTGCGAAATCTGTGTAAATTACATCAGCGTTTTGTTTGTTTTCCATGATATCTAGTGCCATGTCATAGTGGTTCAGCAACTGTGACAGGCAAGAGCGCGCTGTTCTGAAACCATGTTGTCCGGGGTTATGGAGATGCTGTGATTCCATGTGTTTTGTGATCTTACTTCTTAGCACTCTCTTTTGAGCGGGCATAGAGGAGTGACAAGACAATGATTGATGCGTCGTCCGGCGATGCGTCGTCCGGCGATGCGTCGTCTGGCGATGGGTCGTCCGGCGATGGGTCATCCGGCGATGCGTCGTCCGGCGATGGGTCGTCTTGCCCTATTACCATAATAACTGGTTCAACGTCTGGAGAAATGTAAAGAAGAGGAGGTCAACCATTTTATTTTTTAAAGTTGGATTGAGGATTGAGAAACATTAGAACGTCCTGGCACTTAAAATGAGCGTGACTTACCTGTGATTGGTTTCAAGAGTTTTGTTCACACCCCCTCCCCCCTCCTTATAGACCAACATAGCCATCACAGTCTAGCTGATCCGGTAGCTCCTGCAGGAACTCGTCACGTTCCCTCTTAAAAGCTTCAACCTTTGACCTGACGATGCGTCATATAGATGTAGGAAGGCGGTTTAAGTGCGGTGGATCTTTTGAGATTCAGACGTAACACAGGGAAATAGGTTCTGGAACCTATGTACTAGTTGTGTTAAAAGTGTTGAGAGGCGGGACCCAAGAGCCGTAGCTCATCTCCTTGCAAATAGAACTGGCTTTCCATAGTCTGTTCTTCACTTCCTGCCATATCTCGCGTCCCCAACAAATCACCTCCACCCATGTAGTTGACAAGAGTTCACAGACTCATTAGCTAAGTGTTGAGCACCCGAGTTGTGCTCAGGTCTGCCTACCTTGTGTTACTTTCAGGAACCCTTGTGTCTTGAACCTGGCCTCTGACCAGGTCTCCTGGTTGGTGGTCTGCTCTACTAGATGTAAGTACTCGCAGCCTGACGCATCAATCACAGCCCAGTTGAACAGGAATTCATTGTTTATCAAGTTACGTGTTGAACACCACGAGAGATGGGCTGGTTATACCCTTCCATCAAGTTGTTGACAAGTTTTGGGCACTTAATATTGAGAGAATTGCTTCTAAGTGCACCTATGGCACTTGGACTTTTTCAGCGGAGCTGTTTTGTACATCTTGCAAACATCTCAGTCGTCATATCATCTCAGGTGATACTAAGCTAAGTGGTGCTGGAACAGTAAGTGTTCTCTAGATGTTCTCCAAGTGTTCACCTTCTCCAGCCTTCAGTAGTGCAGGTGGTGAGCAACAGCACGCCGCCTATATATGTGTATATATATATATATATATATATATATATATATATATATATATATATATATATATATATATATATATATATATATATATAAATATATATATATATATATATAATCTCGATAATTTAGACTGGCTCATGGTATGGGATGTCAGGTTGGGTTAGGCTGAGTTGTGTTAGGTTATATTGGGTTAAATTGGGTTTGATTAGGTAGGGTGAGGTTAGGTTGGATCAGGTCAGGTACCTCACCGGAGGCCACCTTGAGGTGGCTTCAAGGATCAGTCTTCCTGCGGCGTGTTATGTGTACGAGAGGACCTGTGTCCCCGATACGTACACACTAGATCATAAGGGTTCGCGAATCACTGATAAGATTGAACATTGATTAATATAGGACGTTTGATTTCGGGAAACATATCGCAGCAATACATTCCGAGCTGAACATTTTGATGACCGAAATGATGGTTTATGAAATGTTGGATTATGGCAACTGAAAAATAGATGGGCGAAACTATGGCGATGAAGCGTTGGCTGAAACTCTGGCGGTCGAAACGTTGGCTGCGGGACTGAAACGCCTGGCAAACGAATTCTTGGTGGCTGAAACGTTGTCTTGAAACGAAACAAGGCAGAACTCTATCAACATGAGAGGCCCGAGACTGTTCAACACACTTCCACTACACATAAGAGGCATAACTGGCCGACCCCTCACAGTGTTCAAGAGAGAACTTGACAAACACCTCCATAGGATACCAGATCAACCAGCCGGTGATTCATGCATCAGGCTGCTCGCAGTCGCGTCCAACAGCCTGATTAACCAATCCAGCAACCAGAAGGCCTGGTCGAGGACCGGACCGCGGGGACGCTAAGCCCCGAAACCACCACAAGGGTGAAAGGTTGGGTGGGACCTGGCGGGTGGCGGGGGCTGGTCGCCCGGGCCCCCGCGGTAACACAATAAACCCGGGTTTAACACGGGCGGTAAAACAACAGTTCCATATAAAGTGATGATCTCTTACTCCAGACTGGAAACTGGAATTAATGAAGTCCGTCTTGGTGGCGAGGCCCCCTGATTGGCTGTTGAGGAGAGTGGGAGGGAGGAGCTATCTCCTGGCAGCCAATGGGGGCTCGCCGAGGAGCCTCGTGTCGTCGGTTTGTCGTGTTTTACATTATTTTGCTTCTTCACAGAATGTCGTGTTGAGTGAGGGCCATCAGGGTGACTTAACAATCACCCCGAGCTGACTATGGCGTCTTGGGCAGGCGTAATGGTGTCACAATTTACCGAGACAGCTGGTTCGAATCCCGGTGATTGTAGGCTCTTATCCTGGAATGATGGGTCCTGCCTACGGCCCACCAGGAGCTGGGTCGGGGAATGGATCTTATGGTGTCGATTAGTTTAAGAGAATCATAACGTGTGGGGCAACAGTGGCTTTTATAGAGTCATTCTGGTCACGCTTTTGAGGCTGTTAAAGGCTGGGAATGAGGTAATTGTGTGTGTTTGTGTGTGTGTGTGTGTGTGTGTGTGTGTGTGTGTGTGTGTGTGTGTGTGTGTGTGTGTGTGTGTGTGTGTGTGTGTGTGTGTACTCACCTAATTGTACTCACCTAATTGTGCTTGCGGGGGTTGAGCTTTGGCTCTTTGGTCCCGCCTCTCAACTGTCAATCAACTGGTGTACAGATTCCTGAGCCTACTGGGCTCTATCATATATACATTTGAAACTGTGTATGGAGTCAGCCTCCACCACATCACTTCCTAGTGCACACACACACACAAATGTGTGTGTGTGTGTGTGTGTGTGTGTGTGTGTGTGTGTGTGTGTGTGTGTGTGTGTGTGTGTGTGTGTGTGCGTGTGTGCACAAAATCTAGTTGTACAGGTTCCTAAGCCTATTGGGCTCTATTATATCTACAGTTGAAGCTGTGTACGAAGTCTGCCTCCATCACATCATTGTACTTTCTCCAGCTTAGTCTTATATTTGACTAGATAATGACTCCATGCTGGAGCTGCATGAACAAATCTGGAGGGAGCATGAACAAAGCTGTGTCTGGAGCTGCATACTCCAGGATTGGTCTGACATATGTGGTGTACAAGGTTCTGAATGAATCCTTGCACAAGTTTCTAGAAAGCAGTTCCACTGTTGGCCAACCAAGCTTATGCCGCTGATAATAAATCCTCTTGATGTGGGATTCAAGGGACAAGTTCCTTGTGATATCAACCTTCCAGATCTTTCTCTCTCTTGAAGGGTTTCGTCTCCCAATGGATACCTACACACGTTTTCATTAATTTGCATGTGTTAAACTGTAGAACCCATGTTTGGACCAGTCCTTCAGTTCAGTTTATAATCTCTTGCTATCTTCCTCTGTCTTAATTCACAGAATCTTAGCACCGTCAGCAAACATTGAGAGGAATGAGCCTATACGCTCTGGAAGATCGTTTACGTACATCGGAAACAAGATAGGTCCGAGTGCAGAACCCTTTGGAACTCCGCTGGTGACATCACGTCATTCTGTTCTCACCCCTGCCAGTAACTCGTTTCTGATTTCATACTTCGGTATCCACTGGAGCACTTTACCTGTGACCTTTACCTGTTTCTCCAACTTATGCACCTGCCTCTTATGAGAGGCTGTGTCGAAGACTCTTGACAGTCCAAGAAAATGCAGTCTACCCACTCTTTTCTTGTCTATGCCCCCTGGTCATAGAATTCTATTCAACTTGTGAGGCACGATTTACCTTCCCTGAACCCATGTTGGGGATGTGTTACTAGCTTTTTCTCGATGTTCTGCTGCCTTTTTTTCACGATCTTCTCCATTACCTTGCATGGTATACAAGTTAGGGACACCGGCCTCTAGTTCAGTGCCTCCGACCTGCTATCCTTTTTGTCTATTAGGATTTCAGTAGCTGCCTTCTAACTTCCTGGTAGTGCTCCTGTTCTAGTGACCTATTACACACCATAGAGTATGACAGGCAAAGTGCTTCTGCTCTGTCAGGTCCCCAGTGGTGAGTGGTTGACCTTGTTTACTACACAGTAAAATAACAACATACTGGAGTAAATGAAAGAAAATGCAGAATATGAAGGATATGAAAGAAAATGCAGATTAGAACCAGTGAAGAGAACATAGGTGCCATAGCCACAATCAGAGAACACTGTATAAACATCAGAGGTCCGCGGTTGTTCAACACCCTCCCAGCGAGCATAAGAAATATTGCCGGAACAACCGTGGACATCTTCAAGAGAAAACTAGATAGTTTTCTTCAGAAGTGCCGGACCAGTCGGGCTGTGGTGGATATGTGGGCCTGCGGGCCGCTCTGAGCAACAGCCTGGTGGACCAAACTCTCACAAGTCAAGCCTGGCCTCGGGCCGAGCTTGGGGAGTAGAAGAACTCCCAGAACCCCATCAAGTAGGGAATATTGGACCTCGTGGAAGGTTAGGTCAGGTTCACTGAATGGCGTGAATAACTAGGAGTGGTAGCGACCACTGTCTGCCGCTGGCCCCTGACACGATACCAGTCCCTGGACCAGTATGGAGACCTCATGGACCAGCGTAGGGACCACTGGGGTCCCTGGAGGACGGTGGCGCCCCTGGAAGTCGGCTTATTCATGAGAAAAGTTTATAACTGGACACGGGATGAATCCTGATGGTTATATTAGACTAGTTGGGCATCGTCACAATGGTGCTCAGGTCGGTGGTAAAGCTCTCGGTAGTCCCCAGCTCTAGCCTGGGGCCTTGTAGCACAGTGGTCTACGTTTTCGACTCACAGTAGACGATCCCGGGTTCGATCCCTTGGGCGAGGATTGGATATAGCGAAGGATCGGGTGCCTTTCCACTTGGTCAGTGGAAGGGGGCTCGAGCGCCGACCTTCAAGAAGCGAGGTGGTCGCTGTACCGACCAGCCCAAGTAGATGGTACAGAGGAGTGTATCGTAAAATAAAACACAAATTCAAAAAGAAGAAAAGTATTTCTTTGTTCAAAATGTCTGACCAGAGTCAGACATTTTGTCTTGGGAGATGACTGAAGGCTTCTTGGAAGGGGGGGGAGGGGGGGAGGATGCTGCCAAAGTTGGTGTTCAGTGGTTGAATGACGGGACGTCCTCTTCTCTTCTTTGCTAAGTGGTGAGTGTATAGTAACTGTGAGAGTATTGGGTGATGGAGGGAAGACCCGCAGCATCACCACTTGCAAGGTCCTCGCTCGCAGCGGGAACATTGTCTCTTGAGGAAGAGGTAGAGATTGATGGATAGATCGCGAGGCAGCCAGGACGGTCAGGCTATAGCGGAGTAGCTTCTCTTTCCCTCCCCCCCCCCCCTCCCCAACCACTTGGGCTGGACGGTAGAGCGACGGTCTCGCTTCATGCAGGTCGGCGTTCAATCCCCGACCGTCCAAGTGGTTGGGTATCATTCCTTCCCCCCGTCCCATCCCAAATCCTTATCCTGACCCCTTCCAAGTGCTATATAGTCGTAATGGCTTGGCGCTTACTCCTGATAGTTGCCTTGCCCCCCCCCCCACAACCTCGACAACCCTGGCTTATGAATACTTTACATACGGATCACAGAGTTGACCCGGGCTTGTTGAAAGCGTCTCCAGCAAGCTTAAACAGATGCGTCGAGGCAGTATTCACTGGATCACTTCGCCAGGGAACGTGTGTGTGTGTGTGGCTGAGAGAGCAACCCCCTGTTCCTCTCGCATAATATGTTGCTGGGTTTTTTTACTGAACTGACCAATCCATTCAAATGCGATGTATTGGGTTAAAAAAATTATTGCAAAGTAATAATGACGTTTTCTATGGATCGGTTGCGAAAGGTTTAGGTGGGCTGGTTCGGATCCCACGTTACTGGGTAGGCAAAATAGTTGTATTTTTAGCGGAGTGGCAAAGAGACAGAGAGAAAGAGAGACAGAGAGACAGAGAGACACAAAGACAGAGACGGGGATGGAGGGAGAATCGGGGGAGGTGCAATTAGCGAGCGTGTACCCCAAACTACCGTCGTCACTGGTACAGCAATTGCAGTGCATGCCAGTCACATTCACGTGTGGGCCAGAAGGTTGAGGCGGGAGACGGTGGGAATGAGAAGCACGGCAGACACGGCCCTCCACCACAACCACGCGGAATATGACACGGATGAGCACCAGGCATAAAGGATCAAGGCGCAGGAGAGAGAGAGGATCAAGACGTTTTATTATTCTAATTTATAAATACCTTTAGCTTTCCTTTTCCCCGTCTGCTGGTCCTTCTGCCTCTCTGCTGTGTGTCTGGTACTCTGCCTCCCTCCGTGGCACCAGCGGGAGCCACCTGGAGCAGCCTGGGGGCAGCCCTCACCTGATCACACTGCAGGTATTTCCTGTACATTAACTAGTGGCCCCTTCTTGCTTGGCCAGCTGAGTGGCCCTCCTTGGCCAGCTGAGTGGCCCTCCTTGCCCAGCTGAGTGGCTCTCCTTGCCCAGCTGAGTGGCCCTCCTTGGTCAGCTGAGTGGCCCTCCTTGCCCAGCTGAGTGGCTCTCCTTGCCCAGCTGAGTGGCCCTCCTTGGCCAGCTGAGTGGCCATCTCTGTGTCCCAGCTGTGTTGTTGGCCCTCTTGACAGCTCCTTCCCACACTGAGGTGCATGTCCTCGCTCTCACCCCTCACTTGCCTCCTACTTTTCGTCCCCCTTTTCCCCTCCACAGCCACCCCATTACCCCTCCCTCCCTCGCCCTCTCCCAGAACGACCCCTCGCCCCTCCTCCAAGCCACCCAGGAGCTGCCCGGGGCAGGCTAGGTGCTGCAGGTACCACAAAGTGTGCAGTCAAGGACATCCGTACCGTCCATATTTGGAGCATCTAGCCTCACTACAATCACCCCCCCTCACTTGGGACCCTCGGGGTACACTACAATCACACCCCCCTCACTTGGGACCCTCGGGGTACACTACAATCACCCCCCCCCCACTTGGGACCCTGAGGGTACACTACAATCACCCCCCCCTCCCCCACCTTCCCCTCACTTTGGATATCGACCTAGCCTTCAGCTGTCGGCCTAGCCACCAACATGATAGTATCTATACGGACTATGGATGAATATACAAAATTTAGACTGTTACACAGGATACATAGTACACATTTTGTGCTATTGATTTTCTATAGGGTTCGAAGAGACCCTCTAGAAGGGTCTATAGGGTCATTTAGACCCTTAGTTTAGGTTCGTAACTGTCCGAAGAGGGCAGTTACGAACCTAAACTTGCTAGGCCTAACAAAGGCCCCTATATTTACCAAATTTTGGTTCTAATATTGCGTGTATTAGGTCCGAGTATTACTGATATTGTTTAAGCTCTTAGTGCTGCTGTTACGGCCTTGAGTAGATCAGTAGTGTAAAATGGGACATTTTGGGAGTACACGCGTTCATGTTATGTATGTCCCATCCCCAGTGTTGACCAGACCACACACTAGAAGGTGAAGGGACGACGACGTTTCGGTCCGTCCTCAACCATTCACAATCGACTTGATATATATATATATATATATATATATATATATATATATATATATATATATATATAATATGAACACGTTATACTGAACGGGGTGAGAATAGCTTGAGCTACCTCATCCCTGTGCGTGTGTATATATACCTCAATAAACGTATTTGAATTTGAATTAGAATTCCCTTCAGGCCCTCCTTATTAACCTCTCTACCTCCCTCCCAGCCCCCTCTACCTCCCTCCCTTCATAGGGCCGTCTAACAAGGTTTATATTGACTTAAGATCACTATAAAAGTTTGGCTAAGGAGCCGTGTAAGTTACGGGAGGCCGGGGCGCGCTGGGCACCCGAGGCGCCTTCTTCACCACCAGCCAAGATACCCATCTTAAGGCTGCTATGAAACCCCACAGACGCCAAGATAATGGGTGCTAGGAGGAGGTCTCCTGGGAGGAAGGTCGGCTAGGCAAGGGTGCTAAGGAATGGGCCATCGTGAGCAGGGGGCTGAGGAAAGGTGCTGGGAAAGGTTAGTGGAAGAGGTGGGATGGGAGGAGGGAGGGGGGTTTGTGGGAAGGGTTCATGCCTGGTAAGATTAGCCGGGATATACGACTGGAAACTTTATATTTGGAAATGTTTTCTGAGAAAGATGGACGGCCTAAGACTCCTCCTAAAGTGGTTTCATTGGGGGGGTTTACCTGTGCCTGATTTCTATGGTAGTTGTCGACTGGCCAATGAGCGCACGTCGCTGGCTCGCAGTAAGCCTATGAGCTCCCTCTAAATGACAGCTGTACACTTATTATACAAGTTACGTATTTTCCTGTATTTCTCGTAGCTTTGAAGTTGGCTGTATTCCAGTATGACAGCAAATTGTATGATAGTGTATGAAAGTTTTTTTTTTTTTTTTTTTTTTTTTTTTTTTTAGCTCCAGGTGGTTGTCCTTGTCTCATCTTGTGCGGGCAGGGTCGAGCCTCGGCTCTTAAGCCCCGCCTTTTGACCATCATTAGTTCAATACAGTGACTCTCTCTCTGATTCGTTTGTCTCATTATATTTGCATTTAAAGTTGTGTATCGAATTGCCTTCGACAACTTCCTCATCTGGTCCGTTATTTACGACTCTCAGACTGACCAAGTTGGTTGTGAACTTTTAAGTGTCAGGCCCACTTGTGTGTCCTGTCCAGTTTCCAACTATGTCCTCTCCTTCTACTCTTCCTTAATTTGAATAGTGTGTGTGTGTGTGTGCGTGCGTGTGTGTGTGTGTGTGTGTGTGTGTGTGTGTGTGTGTGTGTGTGTGTGTGTGTGTGTGTGTGTGTGTGTGTGTGTGTGCGTGCGTGCGAGCGTGTGCGGATGAGTGTTTTCTTGGCTTAGTAACAGGATCAATGCTACTCACACCTTCTATCCCGATGTAGACCTTCAGCCCTATTCCTATCCCCCCTCACCCTTACACCTTCCTACACTCGTCTCCCCTTTCTACACCCCCTCACCCCTCCTACTCTCCCCCCTCTCACCCCTCACAGCCTCGCCCACGGCAGGACAGGTGAAAAACAAGTCAATTAACCAAAGCGTCCGTGGTCAGTAACTACCCTCTCGTGGTCAGTTATACACACACCTTAAACAGTAATTTATACAGAAATTCATCCCCCTATATAGTATATATAGGCCTATATAGTATAGGCCTTCCCAAGTAGGCCTATACAGTAGTCCTACAAACACCTAAGATAAATAAATTATAATGTGTACACGATGGTAAACATAAGTGTCGGACGAGGCGGTAACTACTTACTGCCTTGTTGAGGTCACTAACAACCCGAACAGTGATCAGTGAAGATGGTTCACCAGTGACGGGACAGTGACGATGGTTCACCAGTGACGGGACAGTGACGATGGTTCACCAGTGACGGGGCAGTGAAGATGGTTCACCAGTGACGGGGCAGTGAAGATGGTTCACCAGTGACGGGACAGTGACGATGGTTCACCAGTGACGGGACAGTGACGATGGTTCACCAGTGACGGGACAGTGACGATGGTTCACCAGTGACAGGGCAGTGAAGATGGTTCACCAGTGACGGGGCAGTGAAGATGGTTCACCAGTGACGGGACAGTGACGATGGTTCACCAGTGACGGGACAGTGACGATGGTTCACCAGTGACGGGGCAGTGAAGATGGTTCACCAGTGACGGGACAGTGACGGAACAGTGACGATGGTTCACCAGTGACGGGACAGTGAAGATGGTTCACCAGCGACGGGACAGTGACGATGGTTCACCAGTGACGGGACAGTGACGATGGTTCACCAGTGACGGGACAGTGAAGATGGTTCACCAGTGACGGGTCAGTGAGGATGGTTCACCAGTGACGGGACAGTGAAGATGGTTCACCAGTGACGGGACAGTGAAGATGGTTCACCAGTGACGGGACAGTGAAGATGGTTCACCAGTGACGGGACAGTGACGATGGTTCACCAGTGACGGGACAGTGAAGATGGTTCACCAGTGACGGGACAGTGAAGATGGTTCACCAATGACGGGACAGTGACGATGGTTCACCAGTGACGGGACAGTGAAGATGGTTCACCAGTGACGGGACAGTGACGATGGTTCACCAGTGACGGGGCAGTGAAGATGGTTCACCAGTGACGAGACAGTGACGATGGTTCACCAGTGACGGGGCAGTGAAGATGGTTCACCAGTGACGGGACAGTGAAAATGGTTCACCAATGACGGGACAGTGACGATGGTTCACCAGTGACGGGACAGTGAAGATGGTTCACCAGTGACGAGACAGTGACGATGGTTCACCAGTGACGGGACAGTGACGATGGTTCACCAGTGACGGGACAGTGACGATGGTTCACCAGTGACGAGACAGTGACGATGGTTCACCAGTGACGGGTCAGTGAAGATGGTTCACCAGTGACGGGGCAGTGAAGATGGTTCACCAGTGACGGGGCAGTGAAGATGGTTCACCAGTGACGGGGCAGTGAAGATGGTTCACCAGTGACGGGGCAGTGAAGATGGTTCACCAGTGACGGGGCAGTGAAGATGGTTCACCAGTGACGGGACAGTGACGATGGTTCGAGGTGCTTCAAGCAAGCGGGAAATATTAAACTTAGGATTGTTATAATTGGATAACTTGAGATAATCACCTACAATCACTTGACACTATAATGATGTATAACCAACCAATCTTGCTGAGATATGAATGGTATTTGTTGAATATAATCACCACCTCCTCCCAATGGCCTCGTCAATTTCACCCAACTATAATAATAATCTCAGACACGTAAATATATATTTATTCCCTAATTATACCACGAAATCATTTTTAAAGAGTTTAAAGTCTACTGTGTTACGAAGCATCTTTTAATAATTACTCATAAAATAGTCACAGAGACTTACACCGTAAAGTTACAGACTTACACCGTAAAGTTCCAGACTTACATGGTCCAGTGTGGCCATGGTCCAGTGTGGCCATGGACCAGTATGGCCATGGACCAGTGTGGCCATGGACCAGTGTGGCCATGGACCAGTGTGGTCATGGTCCAGTGTGGCCATGGACCAGTATGGCCATGGACCAGTGTGGCCATGGACCAGTGTGGTCATGGACCAGTGTGGCCATGGTCCAGTGTGGTCATGGACCAGTATGGCCATGGACCAGTGTGGCCATGGACCAGTGTGGCCATGGACCAGTGTGGTCATGGTCCAGTGTGGCCATGGACCAGTATGGCCATGGACCAGTGTGGCCATGGACCAGTGTGGTCATGGACCAGTGTGGCCATGGTCCAGTGTGGTCATGGACCAATGTGGCCATGGACCAGTGTGGCCATGGACCAGTGTGGCCATGGACCAGTGTGGCCATGGACCAGTGTGGCCATGGACCAGTGTGGCCATGGACCAGTGTGGCCATGGACCAGTGTGGCCATGGACCAGTGTGGCCATGGACCAATGTGGCCATGGACCAGTGTGGCCATGGACCAGTGTGGCCATGGACCAGTGTGGCCATGGACCAGTGTGGCCATGGACCAGTGTGGCCATGGACCAGTGTGGCCATGGACCAGTGTGGCCATGGACCAGTGTGGCCATGGACCAGTGTGGCCATGGACCAGTGTGGCCATGGACCAGTGTGGCCATAGACCAATGTGGCCATGGACCAGTGTGGCCATGGACCAGTGTGGCCATGGACCAGTGTGGTCATGGCCCCGCTACTCGCCCGTTTAACTCCTCGTTATTCCAAAGAAATCGCTGACTATGAAACATTGTAGCAGAGAAGAACCAGTTAATTGCTCGATTCCCTTTTGTGGTCGGGATTGATTTGCTGCGTGTTAGTCTACATCTGCGGAACGAATGGTAGGAACCAGCGCTAAACCTGTTTATTGATGTAAACAAAAGTATTTTAGGAGACCGCAGTCACCACGCGTCATTACGGGCTCACCATAGCCCGTGCTACATGGACACTTCGTTCTGAGTAGCTAAGTCTGAAATAGCAACAACCACACGTCTCAGTATGTAGGTTGTGGTCGCGAACGTTCAGATTACGAGGCACTATGTGAAAAGTAGCGGCTCGTAGATATCCACGTTTTCCATGCATCGGTAGGTTAGGTTAGGTGGGAGGCTTGGGTTGGTGCGTTTCTCATTAGGTTAGCACCTTGTATTTTGTACGTTTGTAGCAAGTCTACAGAACAGACTACAGATAATAATATGATGTGTAATGAAAATAAGTTCCAGCTCTTGCGCTATGGAAAAAAAAATGAAAATTTAAAAACGGAATCCATATACCTGGTTGATGGGGTTCTGGGAGTTCTTCTACTCCCTAAGCCCGGACCGAGGCCAAGCTCGACTTGTGAGAGTTTGGTCCACCAGGCTGTTGCTTGGAGCGGCCCGCAGGCCCTCATACCCACCATAGCCCGGCTGATCCGGAACTTCTCTTATATATATATAAAACGGAATCAAATCACACTATGGAACGAAAAAGCAATGCGTCCCTTCGATGCATTTTCTGTACCAATTCGTAAATCAAGAGATAGAACAAGTTAGAGAACACCACGTTTGTTTAGAGGTAAATCAACAGAGGGAATGTACAGGGAGAGATATTAGCTAATCCATCACAAGGATTGACAGGACACATGACGCCAAATATGAAGATCAGGAGTCACTACCAGCGCCACCTACACACAAACACCCTTGTCCTCACACTCAGCCACAACACTCACCTGCAATAAGGGATCATAGACGCGTGAATCTGCTTATCGGGTATGGCAATGTAACTGATTAAGGGATACGACTCTTGTTTTGTTTGGCGCGGTGTCGGCCGCATGCGGTGTTGACGGCCGCATGCGGTGTTGACGGCCGCATGCGGTGTTGACGGGTGCTGTTCTCCGCACGTGTACTCACCTAGTTGTGTTTGGGGGGTTGAGCTCTGGCTCTTTGGTCCCGCCTCTCAACCGTCAATCAACAGGTGTACAGATTCCTGAGCCTATCGGGCTCTGTCATATCTACACTTGAAACTGTGTATGGAGTCAGCCTCCACCACATCACCCCCTAATGCATTCCATTTGTCAACCACTCTGACACTAAAAAAGTTCTTTCTAATATCTCTGTGGCTCATTTGGGTACGTGTGGGACAGATGGAGGGAGGGGTAAGGAAGATGCTTGTGACATCCTTGTCACAAGCAAGGATGATATGAAGGAAGAGACGAAGGAACAAGAAGTAAGGGAGACAACTAATGAGACAAAGAGGAAGGCAAAGATGACGCAGACGACAGATGGGGGAGACGGAAGGCGCTGGCTCGTCACTTGACTTCTGGTCTCACGCCAGCTTGACTATGTAAACAGATTCAAATACCTTGGCCTTGAGGTGCCACTGTACGGTCCTGTTGTATTCAGACTCTGTCGTCAGTTTAAAGAGAGGCTCCGAGCTCTCAAGGCTGTTGCAGGTTATCACTCAAGCTATGGTGCCAATGTCAGAATTGTCAAAATGATGTACTTTGCATACATCAGATCTTTAGTAGATTATGCTGCACCTCTGCTTGTTTTGATGCCTGAAAGAAAGCTTGGAGGGCTTGAAAAATTGCAAAACGAAGCCTTGAGGATAATCCTTGGGTGCCCTCGTACCACAAAGATACTTAATATGAGAAAGGAACTTAATATTCTGAGCGTTGTTGATCGTGTTACTGAAATTAACTGTCAAATTGGTATAAAAATGCTTAGGCTAACTCATCCTAATCCTTGCACAGAAGCCCTCCAGAATTTCTTTATTGAAGATCAGCATTGTTCCAAATGGATAACAAAAACTGGAACTCAACTCAGAATGTATCAGGTTCATGATTTGTACCAAGAGAAACAACAACGGCACTTTCCTGCACCGTGGGAGGTTACACCCTTTCCAGTTTTAATCCCTCCCTTTCCACCCAAGAAGCAAATTAGAGATCAGCCCAAGCTTCGTCTTGAGGCAAAGCTCAACGCCTTAAGCCATATTGATGCTCTGTCCACAGAGCATTCTCTCTCTCAAATTATATATACTGATGGTTCCCTACACCGCACCACGGGTGCAGCTGGAAGTGCAGTTGTCCTGACAATGGGCGATGGCCTATACTTTGAGTGGGGAGTCCGTATAAACAACTGGGCCTCTACCCTTCAGACTGAACTATTTGCCTTGATCCTTGCACTGAAATGTGTACAAGTCTCAAAACTTGATACATTAATTGTAAGTGACTCCTTATCATCCTTAAATGCTCTCAACTCTTTAAGACATAACTGTAACATGCTCGTGTCCGAAGCTAGACACAAATACAACAAAATTATTAAGGATGGTAACAGAGTCCATTTCATGTGGTCTCCATCTCATGTTGGCCTCCGAATGCATGATAGAGCTGATAAGTTAGCCAAAGAATCTGCCTTTAAAGGAGCCGTTGAGTGTAACCTTGGATTGTCAATGAGCAATCTGAGAGCAGCTGTACACCGAGAACTTCAACAAGATCTTGTAGATCTGAGGCAAAGTGAAATTGACACCAGTAATTCCATCTATCATCATACTATCATGCAAGAGGAGCCACACATCTATGGATCATCCAATAAAATCAGCAGACTTCTAGATGTTACTACTGCTCGGCTTAGACTCGGTTACAAGTATCTCTGGGAATTCTCATTATCTGCTGATGTAGACCTGACCAAATGTAAACTGTGTCAACAAAATTATTCGCACACCCTCCGTCACTATGTGATGGAGTGCGAAAAGATACGTGAATTTAGAGACAATTCTATAACCAATGTTCCAGCGATGTGTCAATATTTCATTCAAAATGATCTGCTACCAGAAATTTTAGCCAAATATCCCCAGTTTGCTAACTGTAGGTAGTAACTAAGTGATTGTAACCTATCCACCGCTGCCCACTGGATAGGGGGCGGTGTGCAGGACAAACATATAAATTTTGACACTAGCTCTCCACATATGTCAGTTGCTTAATTTAGAACCTGTACTTGAGGTCGATCTCGAACCCATTGTTGATGTGATGACTTATATTGAATTTTGTAACTAGCTCATCAAGATTGTAACTTGCTTAGCTAAATGAATTGTGGGGTTCAGTCCCTGAGCCCATTATGTGCCTCTGTAACCCTTTCCACTACCGCCCACAGGATGGGTATGGGGTGCATAATAAATGAACTAAACTAACGCCCGCATTCCTCTGCTCAGCTGAGGTAGGCCTAGCTAGAGGACACGGCCGCGGCCTTGTGTGCCCTGGATAGCTGAGGCAGGCCTAGGGTACGGCCACGGTTCAATCCCCGACCGTCCAAGAGCTTGGGCACCATTCCTTTCCCTCCGTCCCATCCCAAATCCTTATCCTGACACCCCTTCCAAGTGCTATATAGTCGTAATGCCTTGGCGCTTTCCCTTGATAGTTCCCTTCCCTTCACTGCTACTTCCACAGTGTTCTCATCTATGTCTACAGTTTCTAGCTTCAGTTCCTGGACCCCGCCTTTTCACCTGCAATCCAATGCAGGGCAAAATTTCCCTTTCAAAATATCTTCCTTTCAAATCTAATAAGGAAAATGTGATTGTATCCGGCTTGTGCAACTTGCTCGTTAAGTTCATTTGGGTTCACTACCTCTCTTACACTGGATACTCTCTGAGGTCTCTGTGGCTCAGGCTGCCACCCATAGTCTCCTGTGTATGGCTACACCTTGTCAACACTCTCCTTTCTTCCACCAGGTCATTCCTTCTTAGTATTTTGTATGTCTGTCTGTCTGTCTGTCTGTCTGTCTGTCTGTCTGTCTGTCTGTCTGTCTGTCTGTCTGTCTGTCTGTCTGTCTCTCTCTCTCTCTCTCTCTCTCTCTCTCTCTCTCTCTCTCTCTCTCTCTCTCTCTCTCTCTCTCTCTCTCTCTCTCTCTCTCTCTCTCTCTCTCTCTCTCGCTCTCTCTCTCGCTCTCTCTCGTAACTCTGGGATGAGACTAGTTACAAGCTTCTGTGCCTTTTCAAGTATCCTTGTGCTGTTTTTGACGTTTGGGTTCACATGTGGACTGCATTCTCTAGGACGGGTCTCACGTAGGTGGAGTTCTGATGTTCGTAAGTTTAGAATATGCTGTTGACCTTATCCAAAGTGAAGTTTGTCATTTGCATTGTTAACTTTATATTTGTGGCACGATATACTGAATGGTATACTGGTGGTAGTAGTGGTGACCACTACTGGCAGGCACTGGTGGTAGTAGTGGTGACCACTACTGGCAGGCACTGGTGGTAGTAGTGGTGACCACTACTGGCAGGCACTGGTGGTAGTAGTGGTGACCACTACTGGCAGGCACTGGTGGTAGTAGTGGTGACCAGTACTGGCAGGCACTGGTGGTAGTAGTGGTGACCAGTACTGGCAGGCACTGGTGGTAGTAGTGGTGACCACTACTGGCAGGCACTGGTGGTAGTAGTGGTGACCACTACTGGCAGGCACTGGTGGTAGTAGTGGTGACCACTACTGGCAGGCACTGGTGGTAGTAGTGGTGACCACTACTGGCAGGCACTGGTGGTAGTAGTGGTGACCACTACTGGCAGGCACTGGCGGTAGTAGTGGTGACCACTACTGGCAGGCACTGGTGGTAGTAGTGGTGACCACTACTGGCAGGCACTGGTGGTAGTAGTGGTGACCACTACTGGCAGGCACTGGTGGTAGTAGTGGTGACCACTACTGGCAGGCACTGGCGGTAGTAGTGGTGACCACTACTGGCAGGCACTGGTGGTAGTAGTGGTGACCAGTTCCAGGAATGGAATGGTGGTGGAGAGTGAGTTAGACAGTGTGGGGGGTAGGATAGTGAGAGGGAGGCTAGGTGGTGGAGAAAGTAGGTGGAGCGAGGATGGTGGTAGTGGTGGTGTCGTCCCCCAGAGGCAAGATGGTGTGATAAGACACGGGGCGACCTTTCCTCCCCTCCTTACCTGCTAATGAACACCCTGTCTAAGAATCACCTGAAAGGTAAGGTGGGAGGGGGGGCAGAGGAGGAGAGCTGTCAAGGCACGCCTGGAAACAACACCATACAGCACAAACACTCCCGTCAAGTGACGCAGCTGTGGCTCATCACAGCAAGGACACGTGTCCACAGCCTCCACACACCTGAGCCAGCAGGTGTAACTTACAGTATAACTTCCACCTATAGAGACCGCTCCAACTAACCTCAACCTCTTCTCCTTGGAGCGGGAAAAAGGCATCTGACCCTCTATGAGTACGCCAGTATTGATGTAACGTCTACTAATGCTGATGGAATTACAAACAAAGGGTTGATAGAACGATATCCACGTTGCCCAAAAGGCGACGAAGCTCATGATCTTATTAGGAAACTTGATCTTCCTAATAAGAGGAGGCCAAGTGACGAGGGAAGAGATGCAGAACAGGTGGAGAAGGGAGACACCTAGAGGACATGTAAGAAGGGAAGATATACAAGTGAAGCAGGAAAAGTATGTGGAGGCCACCTGTAACCACAAGGGTCTGGGAGTACCACAGGGGTCTGGGAGTACCACAGGGGTCTGGGAGTACCACAGGGGTCTGGGAGTACCACAGGGGTCTGGGAGTACCACAGGGGTCTGGGAGTACCACAGGGGTCTGGGAGTACCACAGGGGTCTGGGAGTACCACAGGGGTCTGGGAGTACCACAGGGGTCTGGGAGTACCACAAGGGTCTGGGAGTACCACAAGGGTCTAGGAATACTACAAGGGTCTAGAACAGAACACATGCTGTCGCAGAGTTATGGAGAACGCAGGTATAGGGGCACCAGTAGCCTAATACATGACGATTTCAACTACAGAGACTAACTTGTGTACGGAAGGACTGCTTGCTTGATACCTGCTTGATGGGGTTCTGGGAGTTCTTCTACTCCCCAAGCCCGGCCCGAGGCCAGGCTTGACTTATGAGAGTTTGGTCCACTAGGCTGTTGCTTGGAGCGGCCCACAGGCCCACATACCCAGCACCACTGGACCCCCAACACCACTGGACCCCAACACCACTGGACCCCGGTCTTACCCAAGATAAGACACAGGAGCGGAGCACATACAATATGAGGCACCCTTAAGAGCCAGCAGTTACTCCACTGTAGTGTCCGGACATATGGTCGAGTTGAAGGTGACCAGATGGAATTCGAAGCCCAGAGATGTACAGAAACCAAATTAAACGTTCACACCACTCAGAAAGGAAGACAACCGATATACGGTTAACAGTTATCAGCGCAGACACGGCCAGAGGAACGTGGCCAGAGGAACGTGGCCAGAGGAACGTGGCCTGAGGAACGTGGCCAGAGGAACGTGGCCAGAGGAACGTGGCCTGAGGAACGTGGCCTGAGGAACGTGGCCAGAGGAACGTGGCCAGAGGAACGTGGCCAGAGGAACGTGGCCAGAGGAACGTGGCCAGAGGAACGTGGCCTGAGGAACGTGGCCTGAGGAACGTGGCCTGAGGAACGTGGCCTGAGGAACGTGGCCTGAGGAACGTGGCCACAGGAACGTGGCCACAGGAACGTGGCCACAGGAACGTGGCCTGAGGAACGTGGCCTGAGGAACGTGGCCAGAGGAACGTGGCCTGAGGAACGTGGCCTGAGGAACGTGGCCTGAGGAACGTGGCCAGAGGAACGTGGCCTGAGGAACGTGGCCTGAGGAACGTGGCCTGAGGAACGTGGCCAGAGGAACGTGGCCAGAGGAACGTGGCCTGAGGAACGTGGCCTGTGGAACGTGGCCAGAGGAACGTGGCCTGAGGAACGTGGCCATAGTGTTGGGAAGAACGCGTGGAGGTCAGCATCAATTTAGGAAGGCGAGGAGGAGGAGGAGGCTGTGCTCTCTTCTCACGAGAGAAGCCCAACATGTTTGACGACAACACGGCCGCCATTCCTACGTGGACCACCTTCCCTTGGGGGGGGGGGGGTTGACCTCGTGCAAGTCACATGTTTTTCAGATTATTCAAAACTAATGAGGACAGTGAAACTTGTATGAGTATTATAGGAGGGGGGGGGGGGGGGCAGATTAATGGCTGCTAGAGTTCAACCCCCCAGCAAGTGTATGGTAATCATGGAACGTTTGATACAAGACCTGAAGGAAATAACACTAGAAGAGAATGTTAACTACATTAACTCAAAAAGATTGATATTTGAGAGTAGAAATTTGTTTTCTTTTTGTATTTGAGAGTTTTTTTTATATACTCAAATTTGTATTTGAGAGTTGAGAAATCACAATAAGGTGATCCATCACATGTGTAATGAAGTAAGGGCGAAGAGGGAGAAAGGCCTATTGACATAGCTCGAGTGCAGGGAGGAGTTGTGTAAAATCCTGGTTTGTGTCTCTGTGAGAGGCTGCAGGATCCAGTAAGTTCAGTAGAACTTCGGTTTCAACTCTTTTGACTATGTTGTAGCTCAGTCGATTAAGGCAGCGTCTGGGATGATCTTGGACGCAGGTTCGAATCCTCGTCACGACCCTTGTGGATTTGTTCGGTACCAGAAGTAAGAGGACTAAGCTACGAAGACAGATTAAGAAAACTCAGACAACTCTTAAGAAGAGAGAAGGATCCGACGGGATACGATCACTACATACAAAATACAGAGGGGGGAATAGACAGTGTGGACACGGACAATTTGTTCGAATTGAAAGAAAATAGGAAAAGAGGATATGGGTGGAAATTGGGAACACACGTAAACATACTGAAAGGTCCTCCCTAGCACCCACCCCCACTTCTCGCTGTTCAGACCCGGAGTTTACTTGGATCCTGGACCATTTTCAGGACTAAAGTATACTTGCTGTTTGGTCAGTAAACTACTGTTACTATGGTAACTTTAATAACCCTCCTTCTTCCTCCCGCATGATTGCAAGGCCTTGAGGCCCACCAGCAAGCCAAGAGTGCGGGGGCCAGGAGCTAGAGTCAACTAAAAGGTTGTAGAAGCCACCTCCACCTCCACCTTTAATAAGAGGTACGACAAAGAACTTGAACATGGAGAGGGTAAAGACACCAGGTGTACCCGTAACTACAAGTCAAGACACAAAGAGCTTCATCTTGCTACTCAAAAAACAATAGAGTTGGCCACACTTTCACTTTATGCTTGCTTCCGGGGTGCCCTGGTTCGAATCCCGGTCCTTGACTTCAATATACTAGACTGTTGGTGCTCGTAATCCAACTTTGGCCTGATAGGCTGGGCTATGTCTTCTACATATTGAAGTTCAGTTTAGCATCATCTGTAATGCACTAATATATATAATTATAGGGGGTCTAGGCCTAAGGCCTAGCACTGGAACCCTGACAGTTACTTACAGCTTTAACATGGACGTTAACAATTGTATTGGGTCATTTTACAAACAATGTTTTGATTTTACAAGTCATTAATGCATCAATGTTTTATAAGAACTTAACAAATATGATTTTCTTTTGTTTTCCAGGTAAGATGACGAGAGGTGTGTGATTGTCCTGGGTAACAAGCTGTTACTCCCTGTTAGTTGTCGCGCGAAATCAGGTCAAGTATTTAATTATACTCTCAAAAATTAATTAACCCAGACGGTTAGAAAAGCCTGATGGCGGGTAGCAAGCTGCTGTGTTGACAAACTTGCAACAGGTGGCTCTTAGCTTGCACTCACCTGCAAGGTAAGTCTCGACTTAGTCTAACTTGTTGCATTTTCAATTAATTCAGTCTGGTGTGCTTCACTAGGCCTATTGTGTCGTGGTCAGTTAACAGGTAACAAAGAGGTTTTCACGTCATGGTATATGTTGAAGATGCTGATGTCTTGAGTAAACAAGAATGAGGTTGTTAACAGTAATTAGCGAGCATGTGGTGCCAGAAGAGCAGAAGATGGTGGCATGAATATTAAGTAGGTGAGTTAACGTCATAATCAGAAAACGGTGGAGTGGTCCGGTGGTTGTTAAGAGTGAGAGGGAACAGTTAGCGCCGTGATCAAGCGAGAGAGGGCGCCCTCACTGCTATCTGATTAGTGGTGAGTAATGCAGAGGTAGGGGGCCCAGACCCATGTTTGGACCTCCTAGCACGCCCTCCTCCTTCCTTCTCCTCCTTCTTCCTTACTACACCTGGCATCTTTATCCTTACGTTTTTCCTTGTCTCCCGTCCTCCTCTCCCTTCCCACGCTCTTCAATGCTCCTGTACACACAACCAGATTGATCACATCGCTCAAGCGTCCTAACCAGTAAGGTGAAACGTTCAATACACAACGGTTGAACTGGTGTGGTAGAGGACTTCCTTCCCTCCCTCCACCACGCCCTTCCTTCCTGCCTGTCTTTCTCCCTCAGTCTTTTAACAGGAAGGAGGAAGATGTCATAGAGAAGAAGACCGTTGCTGAAATGTCATTACTTTAAGTCCACTCTGTCTTGATGTTGATTTCTGGTACTGACATTAAGAATGGTAATGTCAATGAGTACACCTGAGAAATGATCCTTTAAGTTTCACACTGTTGCATGAGGATTGCAAGACAAGCTCTCATATCGGGGCCCCTAACACGGAAAGCAAGTTTTTTTGTTTAACTTGTAGCCGAGTTTCATTGCTTGGAGAACTGATTAAAACTTAGGCTCAAGCTTGGAGAACTGATCAAAACTTAGCCTCAAAGCTTGGAGAACTGATCAAAGCTTTAGGTTCGAAGGTTAGATATATGAAATGCTATGCTCTAAAACCAAGATTTTCCAGTTTAGAAAAGAACGCGGTACAACAACAACACCTTAGAGAACACACACATGTTACCGCAGCTTGGAGAACACAAGCCGTGGGTTCAGAGGCACAAACACCCAACCATGATGACAAGAACCTCTAAGAGGCCCATGTTCCCAGAACAGGAAGGGAGGAGGAGGAGACAGGCTACTGTTATTGTTCGTACTTTGCAGCTGTGAATATTCCCACCTTCACACCGCTGCCAGGCGACCCGCGGTCATTTTAGCAGCATCCAACACAGCTGCCATTTTCGGGACAAGTTAAGGCTATTGCGTTCTTATCGTAACAACTGTGTCACCATACTTCGTGTGTGAAAACATCGACCTTAAGATCCCAACGGATAATTCAGTTGTATGCTGTTTTGAACCGCGCGAGTTTGAATTTCCCGCTGTTGTTGTAACCGCCATGCCCCGCCCCCTTCTGTGTTGAAGTGCCAATGGTATCGGGTTTCGTGAGTGTTGTTGTCGCCGCTGCTGACAAGCCCCGCCCCTCCTCATTCAAGACCAATAGGATAAGGTTTCTCAAAAGGGTGTTGTGGCTCCTTTGGCCAATTACGAGGAGGGTAAGTGTAGCGCTTGGCTGCCAGCTGGCCTCCTGGCGGCCCAGATGCGCCCGCCACTGTTGAACGCTTGTAGGGGGGACTGAACACTTTACGAGTGGGCATTTATCGTATTGGGTGTCGCGATTAGTGTTTAGTGTTGATATAACGCGTGTTAGGGGGGCAACTTTCCCAGGTTGTTAAATGTCGTTTACTCTTTAATGTTTTTTAAGGAAAGACTCACACACAGGTAATGTGTGGGGTAACCAGGAGCCTCGTGGCTGAGTGGACACTGCTCGTAGTCCTTAAGGCCTGGGTTCGATTACCGGCCGAGGCAGAAACAAATGGGCAGTTTCGTTCACCCCTGATACCCCTGTTCATTTAGCAGTAAATAGGTACCTGAGAGATAAATACACACACACACACACATATGCGGGAAATGCACCTTACGACACTGGAAGACAGAAGAGTAAGGGGAGACATGATCACAATCTACAAAATCCTCAGGGGAATCGACCGGGTAAACAAGGATAAACTATTCAACACTGGCGGTACGTGAACAAGGGGAAACAGGTGGAGACTGAGTACCCACATGAGCCACAGAGACGTTAGAAGGAACAACCCAGCGCCCCCCCCCCCTTCCTGTGTCTCCAGCCAAACTTGTCCCACACACTCTGCTTCTCCTCTGAATCCACTCATCTCAAAATGATATCCAATATCGTTATATCCAGTGCTCATCAAAATGATATCCAATATGAGTTAATATCTTTTAATATCCCCCCCCCCCCCTTGTTATATAGCCCGGTCTCACAAATGGCCACTTCGTTAAATATCGAACCGTTTTGCGCATCCAGAAGCGTACGCACCCAAGCAACCCACCCAACCTATCGAGGCTGTTGCATAGAAAATGTGAATACCGCGGTGCTTGCGTTTTGCTGATAGGTCGCAATTTGAACGGAGTATTCCATTGCTAAAAAAAATATGGACCTATTAGCAAAAAATAACGAACTAGAACACCCACGTTGTTCTATGTTTTCGTTCTTTCGTTATTGCATCAGCCGTGAAAATTCAACTTGTTCTCTGATCTATGTGTGGGTCAGTAAGAAGACAAGGTGATTTACTAACTAGTGGGTGAAGAGACGCATCAGGTGCAGGAACCTTGTGCTTGTACCACAAGTGGGGGGGGGGGACACAGATGGAACATGTGTATATATGCGTGTGTGCGTGCGCATGTCGCAGGAGCGCCCATAGATACACGTTTACGAACGGACTGCGACGCACTCATGCGCGGCTACACCCCTCACGCACAGGAGGGCACGAAGGGCCGCCACGCTCGCCCGCCCCGCACGCAAACGCACTCACTCACGCACGCAGCGACGCCCCAGGTGGCTGTGTATAACCCCCAGAGAGGCACGGCAGCTTCTTTGAGGCCACGCGGTCGATGGCTCTCTCGCAGTTGTCAGTGTAGACTCATGCACGTATGGAGGCTCATAGACTCATGCACGTATGGAGACTCATAGACTCATGCACGTATGGAGACTCATAGACTCATGCACGTATGGAGACTCATAGACTCATGCACGTATGGAGACTCATAGACTCATGCACGTATGGAGACTCATAGACTCATGCACGTATGGAGACTCATAGACTCATGCACGTATGGAGACTCATAGACTCATGCACGTATGGAGACTCATAGACTCATGCACGTATGGAGACTCATAGACTCATGCACGTATGGAGACTCATAGACTCATGCACGTATGGAGACTCATAGACTCATGCACGTATGGAGACTCATAGACTCATGCAGGTATGGAGACTCATAGACTCATGCACGTATGGAGACTCATAGACTCATGCACCCCATCAAGCAGGTATCAACCAGGTATCATAACATCAGCGGCGTATGCGAGGTTGGTTAATAACATCAGAACTGCCTTCAGAAACCTGTGTAAAGAATCATTCATAACCTTGTATACCACGTATGTAAGACCAATCCTGGAGTATGCATGAATATTTTATATTTACGTTGCAAAGACAAACTTAACTAACCTAACCTTCCTAGGCCTAATTCACGATATCTGAGGCCTAATATAGTACACGTGTGTGCTATACTTAAGTATTTTTTTTTTTTTTTTCTTGTCGGACTCTTATAAAGTGAATAGTACCAAATTCTACTCTCTAATTCCTTAGTACGTCAATCTTTGTACTATGGTTACAATACATAGTTACAATAGTTACATAGTTACAATAACTACTCTCTAAACAGGAGGATGGGTTGGATTTACTGATAGGTGAACAGGGCCATTAGGTGAAAGAAAACACTGCCTATTTGTTTCTGCATCGACCGGGAATCGAATCCAGGCCCATAGGACTACGACCTCAGAGCGCTGTCCACTCGGCCGCGAGGACCTCAGATCCTCACAACCGTAGGTGTGTATTTACTATTTGTGTCTGCAGAATCGAGCTCCTGGACCCCGCCTTTCTAACCACTCTATTTTTCTCAGTTATGTCTACTACATATATTTCTCTTACACGCGCGCGCACACACATCCCCAGGAAGCGGCCCGTAACAGCTGTCTAACTCCCAGGTACCTATTTACTGCTAGGTTAACAGGCACATCAGGACGAAAGAAATTCTGCCCCTTTACTTTCGTCATCGCCGGGGATCGATCTCCGGGCGCTAGAATTACGAGTCCCGAGCGCTGTCCACTCAGCCACCTCTGTGTGTGTGTGTGTGTTTTTAGCCATTTAGCGACAGTGCTAACCAACACCTTGGCATTTAAGTGTGTCTCCCACGGACAGGGCTAAGAGAGTGGGTCAAGTACATTGTGGGGGTCATTCAGCACTTGACCACAGAACTAGGTGATTAGACTGCTTTAGCGAGGTCATGAACTCCTTCGGTGAGATTACATGATGGTCTCAAGAGTGTCTTCAAGTGTTGCAGTGTTCACATAACGTCCAAAGAGTTCAAAACATCTCGACTCGAGGGGAGGGGAGGGGGGGTTGAAAACCAGTTAACATTGAACATCCTTGAAGATAATGTTCAAAATCATTTTTTTCCTCTAGAAATATTTATACTTATTGGTCTATTACGGCCTATTGTAACACCTCACGGAACACTTGCAACATCTGAGACACTTGTAACGTCTCAGGGACACTTGCAACATCTCACGGAACACTTGCAACATCTCACGGAACACTTGCAACATCTCACGGAACACTTGCAACATCTCACGGAACACTTGCAACATCTCACGGAACACTTGCAACATCTCACGGAACACTTGCAACATCTCACGGAACACTTGCAACATCTCACGGAACACTTGCAACATCTCACGGAACACTTGCATTATCTCACGACATCCATCGTAATATCAAACGCCGCAGCTTTCAAGTCTTTGCGTGTAAGATACGTAAGAGTTTGTTTGGATATTTTTGCTTGTTTTAGACACTCTTAGATAAAAATCTAAGAGTGATTTTAGATCTTAGATCTCTTAGATAAAACCCTTACATTAATATTTACTATTGGTTTGCTACGGGCTGCTTTTTGTAAGCATGTCAACAATATCATGTTTATTGAGACAAGAAAGAAATATATCTCAAAGGGATAGAGTAGCTTAGGCTATTTCTACGCCACGCTATGCTAGCTCCATAGCAGCATGTACAACACTCCCCAATAGGAAGAAAACCCGCTGGGTTGTTCATCCTGTCAGGAGAAAGGTGTTACTCGAATGTCACATGCTGGTGTGTTTAGGTTGTGGGTGTTACCTGCTCTTAATGCCGTGACTGCATTCACGAGTCACCAGAATATAATTGAATTGTCTTTGTCTCTTAAAAAAAATTGTGTTAAAGTGTGTGTGTGTGTGCTTGGACATGGGGGTCGAGTTGTGCTTGCGCAGTCAATGATGAGTCGCTTTATAGCTGTTTGAGCGAGAGAAGTATTGTTTTTATATATATTTTTAAATATATTATATGTACTTCGGGTACATTTTCAACTTACTTTTACAACAACGGCCAGAATAATACTGATACACAATATTACCCACAACCTTAGCACTCCCAGTAATGCTTTGCACTGTTAAACTGTTTGGCAATGTTTACAATCTGTCTAAGGTGGATTATTTCTGGTAATTGGAACTGAAATACATTGTGACACTGTTGGCTTCCTTACTACCCCCCCCCACCCCCCGTCCCATCCAAAACCCTTATCCTGACCCCTTCCATGTGCTATATAGTCGTAATGGCTTGGCACTTCCCTCGTCCTCTGATAATTCCCTTCCTTTCCCTAATTAAACCCATGATTGCATGACGGGAATTTCCTCTGGTGTGATGGCCCTCGGGCTGGTCCAACAAGCATGCCCCCATCATCTTAATGTCCCACCTGATACCCACACCAACCGGATGCTCTCTCTCTCACCCGCTACTGATGGACTTCTCCCCTCTGGCGTCCAGTTTCAACTCGGCTCTTACGGCGCTTCGTTCTGCACGACGAGGAGTCCCAGGGTGGGATACGGCTGTGTTAATTATAGTGGGTCCCTGAGTAGTGGGATAACTGTGATAGACGGGTCACTTGACTGGGGGACCTGACACTCGCATCTAAGACTCCCCACCTGCAGCTGAAGCCACCTGCACCTCTGCCAGCCGGCTGCCATCACCAGTAACCACCTGCACCTCTGCCAGCCGGCTGCCATTACCGGTAACCACCTGCACCTCTGCCAGCCGGCTGCCATCACCAGTAACCACCTGCACCTCTGCCAGCCGGCTGCCATCACCAGTAGCCACCTGCACCTCTGCCAGCCGGCTGCCATTACCGGTAACCACCTGCACCTCTGCCAGCCGGCTGCCATTACCGGTAACCACCTGCACCTCTGCCAGCCGGCTGCCATCACCAGTAGCCACCTGCACCTCTGCCAGCCGGCTGCCATCACCAGTAACCACCTGCACCTCTGCCAGCCGGCTGCCATCACCAGTAACCACCTGCACCTCTGCCAGCCGGCTGCCATCACCAGTAACCACCTGCACCTCTGCCAGCCGGCTGCCATCACCAGTAGCCACCTGTACCGCGCCCCAAGTAGCAGGATCACGGGGAAGGGGAAACACAACACCACACTGAACGAGGCCCCGCCTGGTCAATCTCCCGAAGGGGGCCGTGACAGCGGTGGATGAGAAATTGTCGAAATTGGAGGGAAGAAGGTGTGAGAGAATAGACGCAGAAATGGCGCGGAGGATGAAGAGGGCGTCACAGGAAAGAGGAGAAGAGGATAAAGAGAGAGGGCCCCCGGAAAAGGGGGAGTTACGGGGGGATTGGGAGGAGGATTCCCACGGGTGACACACATGTAGAAACAGCGATACCTTTTTTTTTATATATTTGCCAATAATCTTTAAATCGTCTAGTTTTTTTGTATTGCTTTTCGTTTTATTTCTGACGGAAATGGGGGCGGGGGGGGGAGGATGGGGCAGGGGGGTGGGGTGGGGGGAATGGGGAGGGGAAAGAAAAAGAAATAGAAAGGAAGATCAGAAGAAAAACAGAAATGTGAAAAATAGGAGCAACGGACAAGTTGAAGAGGGGGAGCAGGGGCGGGGAGAGGTGGAGGGGGGGAAGGGGGGGGGGGTAAAGGGACTGGAAGGGGAAGGGAAGGACTTAGGAGGAATAGAACACTTGAATGTTGAGTGAAGGAGAGGTGTGGAGGGGCGAGCTTCCCCTTACATGACCCTGGATGGTGGGGGGGGGGGGGGGGGGAGGGTAGATGTTGTGGTGGTGGTGGTGGTGGTGGTGGTTGGGGGTTGGTGGTTGGTGGTAGTGGTGATGGGGGTTAGTGGTGGTGGTGGTGGGGGTTGGTGGTTGTGGTGGTTGTGGGGGTGGTGGTGGTGGTGGTGGTGGGGGTGCTTCCCACGGCCTCACACTCACCCCTCCGCTAATCTACCGTCTATGCTCGCCTCCTCCTGCTTCCTGGGTCCACCTCCAGCTCCTGAGCCCCACCTTTAACTATACGTCCTGACCCCCTTATCAAGTCATAGCATTATCCTCATTGCTACTGTTTCTTTGATCATCAAGTGTCAAGTTATGGTCATAACTTGACACGATTCAGAGTTGTACTCCAGCATCAGCTGCTGAGACTCGCTGAAGGGTATTGAGTCCATCCTTAACCAGTGAACCAGTGTAGTACTCTAGTACTCTACAATGTCTACAAGGATCCTGCGGCGACTTATTCCAGTTTTCACACCTTTGCTCACAAATACTAACCTACTGAAATGGTTCCCAGCGTTACAGAAAAGGCTAGTTGCAATACATTTAAAAAGTACGACACACTATTGCAAGAATTCTTGAAATGATACGTAAGTGTAGCTCAAGTTGCTGGTGGGTCCTGTGACTGCAGGTCCGGGGAAGACATAGTACCCGAGGGGGTCGTGTTCTGGGGAGATGTTTACAGTGAGTTAGTGAGCTGTTGTGGTGCTTCTCAAGGGTGAGTGAGACGGTGGGGGGGGGGACTCCTTGCCTTGAGATGGTACCGTGACTTCGGGACTTCGGGACTTCGCGTTAACTTCGGGACTCGATGAGTGTCAAACCTATGAGTAGATCAGTGTGAGGGGAACTCGGCGAGTGAGTTAGGGAGGAAACGGAGCTAGTGTGTGTGAGTAGATGAGTGAGTGAGTAAAAGGGGGTAATAGAGTACTGGGCAAGGAAATGAAGGGAAGGGATTTATCAGGAGAAAGTGGCAAAGGAAGGAGAATACGCAGCAAGTGCTTTCATGATACACTTTAGTGACGAGTGTATTAGGGTGCTTGGAGGGCTGCTGTGGGGGGGGGGGCAGGTGTGGGGGAGGACTGCTGTGGGATGTTGGGAGGAAGTGTTCTTCAACAACAAACTATAACCACCATCCGTTACCACCACCACCACCACCACCACCACCACCACCACCACCAACAACAACAACAACAACAACAACAGCCACCCGTTACCATAACTGTATACAACCCGTTCTCGCAAATTTAATAAGTCAATATTGACTTATTAGTTGCGTGCATAGGTGACATACTAAACATAATAGTTTCCCTTGAAAAGCTTCATAGAAAACACCGACCTTACCTAACCTACTTAGTATGTTAAGATAAGCATCTTATTGCTTCGTAATTACAATTATTACCTAACCTATACCTATAATAGGTTAAGTAACAATTGTAATTACGAAGCTATAAGATGCTTATTTTAACATACTAAGTAGGTTAGGTAAGGTCGGTGTTTTCTATGAAGCTTTTCAAGGGAAACTATTATGTTTAGTATGTCACCTATGCACGCAACTAATAAGTCAATATTGACTTATTAAATTTGCGAGAACGGGTTGCTGTATAATCTCACTGTTGTATATATATATATATATATATATATATATATATATATATATATATATATATATATATATATATATATATATATATATATATATATATATATATATTTTCACAAACTAGCGTTGTATGATGTATTATGAGTGGCAGTGACATCACCCTAATATATCACATGTTGTATTTAGTATTAAATCAGGTGTTGTATTTAGTGTTATCCCGGGTTTTTTATTTGCTGTATTCTCCTACACTTTTGCTCTCGATGTATTCTACAATCTACCACCAGTGCTGCATAAATGTTCAGTCGTTTGATATTGTATTAATCGTCGTAGCAAGTGTATTGTATCCAGCCTACTGTAGTGTGAATTGTATCGAGAAAGGTGTTGTTGTTGTTGCTCCCGTTGCCAGGAAATGCCAACGTCTTGAATCATAGCCAGATTGATCAGCGGGAGTAGGAGCTCTGGACGCAAGGTCACGCTTAACCCCCTTGTAAATTAGGCTGAATTATATGTAAATGATTAAAAAAAATGTGTAAATAAGAGCGAAATTTTTGAATTGAAGCTAAACTATTTGTAAATGAGGGTTAAACTATTTGTAAATGAGGGTTAAACTATTTGTAAATGAGGGCTAAAATGTTTGTAAATGAGGGCTAAAGTATTTGTAAATGAGGGTTAAAATATTTGTAAATGAGGGCTAAAATATTTGTAAATGAGGGCTAAAGTATTTGTAAATGAGGGTTAAAATATTTGTAAATGAGGGCTAAAGTATTTGTAAATGAGGGTTAAAATGTTTGTAAATGAGGGCTAAAGTATTTGTAAATGAGGGTTAAAATATTTGTAAATGAGGGCTAAAATGTTTGTAAATGAGGGCTAAAGTATTTGTAAATGAGGGCTAAAATATTTGTAAATGAGGGCTAAAATATTTGTAAATGAGGGTAAACAATAGGTGACAATCCTCGAGGGGCTGGTATAGAGGGGGGTAGGAGTTAGTTATCTGGGTGCTCTCCCCCCCCCCCCCCCTTTGTAAATTCGGGTATATAACGTTGTAAATGAATGTAGAGTATAGGTAGTAGTAGTGTGAATAATTATCACTTGTTTACATCAGCCCTTGTACACTTGCACCCGCCCCCCCCACCTACACACACTCATCTCCCCCACCACCTGTCCCCCACCACCACCATTCTCCCCCACCACCTGTCCCCCACCACCACCATTCTCCCCCACCACCCTGGATCACTATCTGCGGGAGAAGCATCGAGCTCTCTCTATCAGACTCCGTTATCAGAGCCTCCAGTGGTGGGTGGTAGGGGGGCGTAGTGAAGGGGGGTATAAAGGGAGGGGGAGGGAACGTACCAAGAAGGAGGAGAAGGAAGAGGGAGGAGGAGAGAAGGAAGAGAGGGATAGAAGGAATAGGAGGATTTATGAGTTAAGAAATATGGTTTCTTGGGAAGTGGGTGGGTTAATATCGACACTAAGTGCTGGGATAGAGATGGGAGGGGGGGGGGGGTAAGGGGGAAGAGAAAGTGGGGGGAGGAGGTGGATATACTGGTATGTGTGAGGAGGCCTGGTCGAGGACCGGGCCGCGGGGGCGTTGAGTCCCGAAATCCTCGCAAGGTAACCGCAGGAGGATGAGGAGGTGGATGTAGGTATGGGTATGTATGGTATGTATGATAGGGTATGTATGGTATACTGGTATGCATGAGGACACAGTGAGTGCTGAGGGTGTTGGGAGATATGGTGGCGTGAGGAGGGGGGGAGGGGGGGACAGGTGTTGGCGCGGACAGGTGTTGGCGCGGACAGGTGTTGGCGCGGACAGGTGTTGGCGCGGACAGGTGTATCTATCTATCTATCTATCTATCTGCTGTTTATTGGCAGAGGTCAGGTTAGTAATTTTCCTTTCAGGGAATTTTCTTTAACGACGTACGTACCTTGCTAAACCCCCCTACGGGAACCAGCCATATATATCCCCCCCACCCCCGCGTGTGTGTGTGTGTGTGTGTGTGTGTGTGTGTGTGTGTGTGTGTGTGTGTGTGTGTGTGTGTGTGTGTGTGTGTGTGTGTGTGGAGGAAGGGAAGGGAGTGATTTGAAGCACTATAATGTCAATATTTTCCTACAAAAGGTATTTTAAAGAGTGTGGAGATATTGGGCAACAAGGTTGTCCCCTCGGTCAAATAGGGTTGTCAGCGTGAACTACTGACACCCTGTATCTTCTCTGGTGGATGGTCTGGCCAGGAAGGGGGCTAGTTGGCCAGTCAGTGGACAGTTAAGAGTGGCCGCTGGATGAGGCCAGTACAAGAGGAATAGGGATGAAATGGGGATGTCCTCCTATCCTCATGCTTACCGCGCGGACACGGGGCGCCTGTTCCCACAGCAGAGTGAAGTGCAGATGTCTCTTCTGTGATTCCAAGACTTCACAGCCTCATGCATCTTCACTGTCATGTGTGGTGGGGAATATGAGCAGTATCTTCACTGTCATGTGTGTGGCGGGGAATATGACCAGCATCTTCACTGTCATGTGTGTGGTGGGGAATATGACCAGCATCTTCACTGTCATGTGTGTGGCGGGGAATATGACCAGCATCTTCACTGTCATGTGTGTGGCGGGAAATATGAGCAGCATCTTCACTGTCATGTGTGGCGGGGAATATGTTCAGTATCTTCACTATAATAAGACCTAAATTGAATTACTCTTATTAGGCAAAATTGTGCATTAATTTTACCGAGATTAAACTCCAGCAAGCTATCAAGCCAGACCAATTTTCCAGTTTTTACGGCAACTTACAATTTCTTGCAATCATCCACCGTTCTTCTCGCTGACAAGACTATCTTTCCTGCCTTGCTGACCCGGGTTTTAATCTAAGTTCACTTTACGTCTCTGGCCTAACAGTAAGTGCGCTCCTGAAACGATGGAGCAATGTAAATCGTGTCCCGATTTACATTAGATTGGAGGCTTGTCGTGTCCTCTATATTGTCTATTCCCATGACAAATCCTAGTGTCGTTTGTAAATGATAATACAGTGCTGTAGTTTGTATCCTTGTCTATGTCTGATAATTTAGGATGAGAAAAAGTAACGGGGCCAGTACGGTATCTTGGGGGGACTATAAGCTTTTCACAGTAGATGATCCGGATTTAACTGTGTTTCATCTTCCAAGTAGATTCATCTCCCTACTTCCCCGGTAATTCCCTTTGAGCGCATTTTGTGCGCAATAGCACCACGGTCACAATTGTCGATAGCTTTTGCAAAGGTTGTGTGTGTGTGTGTGTGTGTGTGTGTGTGTGTGTGTGTGTGTGTGTGTGTGTGTGTGTGTGTGTGTGTGTGTGTGTGTGTGTGTGTGTGTGTGTCTCTCTCTCTCTCTCTCTCTCTCTCTCTCTCTCTCTCTCTCTCTCTCTCTCTCTCTCTCTCTCTCTCTCTCTCTCTCTCTCTCTCTCTCTCTCTCTCTCTCTCTCTCTCTCTCTCTCTCTCTCTCTCTCTCTCTCTCTCTCTCTCTCTCTCTCTCTCTCTCTCTCTCTCTCTCGCAACATTTAAAGCTGCAAATAGTAATAATTTGTTCGGTAACCAAGAGGCATGCGTGCAATTGCGTGTTTAATTCAACTGTTTTGTGATGCATTTGTGTGTATCGTTTTGTGAGAAGCAACAGTAACTGTTGTTTAGTGAGAAATAACGGTAACTGTTGTGTTGTGAGAAACAACGGTAACTGTTGTGTTGTGAGAAGCAACGGTAACTGTTGTGTTGTGAGAAGCAACGGTAAATGTGGTTGTACGAACGCATCAAAAAGAAAAGACTAAAACTTGTTATTGTGACTAAAACTTACGATAACATTAAGTAGGAAGAATTACTGCAACGGGCACTGGACGGGGACAGAGGAACGACAAGATCATAGTCGTCGTTCATCTTATTCAAGACCTTATTGAAGACGTCGCCCCCCCCCACCCCGCCCACGACGACTGCCCACAAGGTAAATAAAAAACATCACAATACGAACAATCTTGAAGGAGTTTGATGGCGCCCCAGACTTGGCTAGAAGGTTAGGTTAGGTTAGGATAGGGTAGGTTAGGTAGGTTAGGGTAGGTTAGGGTTGGGTAGGGTAGGTTAGGTTAGGTTAGGTTAGGTTGGGGTCCACTACTGCTCGCGAGATGGGTATATGGGGGTCCACTGGATGGACAAATATAACCTGAAACGTGTTTCATATCCTTTCTAGAATTAAAACTTACGTTTCTCAACAATATATTAAAATTGTTTTAATGTGTGCGATAATATTACTTATTTACCGAGTGATGTTGACTGAGGATTTTATCGCGTGAAAAGAACATATTTTGTTAAGGTTTGTGAGTTAGATGAAAATGATTTTTGAACATATCGTGCGTTTTCAGCTGTCCGCTAAAGAATACTTTAGGGGGAAATATTCAACAAATTCGTGTAATAGATGTATTGATGGCTGTAACCTAGCCGATAGATGCTAGGCTATGAAGAACAGGCTTTTTTAATACAGTGTAGTCCCTAGGCTACTGTGCTTGCGTCCCTCTGACGGGAGCAGGTTGTGTGTGGGGCGCATACACACCGTTATACACTAGTGTGTATGACTAGTGTTATGAAGGGGCTGCACATCAAGAAATTTTAATTAGTGATTCCATATTCCCCCATTGCTATGATCCCCCAGCGTACCTGAGCTAGCCAGATTACCTCCATTTCCCCCCACTGCTGTGTTTGTCTGCCGTGGTCGGAAGTGACGGGCAGGTTTTCTCAACATTTCGCCTCCGTATGTCTCAACGCGCAACTTAAATGGGAAGTTTTAGTCTTTGCGCCCATTAACGGACACGTGTACACCGGTCGACGTGAATATAAACAGTCGGAAAGTGTCCAGAAAGTTCGTAAGAGGCGAAGTCAGGGAGCGTGAAGTATGCGGCGAGGCTCGGTGGACCAGCCACTGCCTGAGGCTAAGAAGTGAAGCAGAGGTCTTGTCTGGAAACAAGTTTCGCCTCAGAGATGACGAGAGAGTCTTGAGGGAGGGTGTGCGTGGCTCCCGCTCCGACAAACACAACCAAACACAACACGCTTCTCGGGGAAAAATCATTGTTTTTGTTTACAAAGTGGCGTCCCCCAAGGAACCGGGAGGCCTCTTGTGTTTTTGTTATACAGAAAACGTGGGATGATATTTGCTTGAAGTGGTAAAAAATATATTAGTCTTGCGCTGAGCAAGATTTGGGTTAATGTTACATGGCTCTTTATGTCACGTATTTTAAGTGCTTGAAATTCTGTGAAGAATATTAGTGAAAAACAAAAACCGGATTTATTGTGAAAGTTGTTGTTGTAAAAGAGTGTTACTGATGTGAGGTGTGGTTAGTGAGCCGTGTTAACTTAACCTTGGATTACCTGTGGTTGCTGTACACGAAGGTAAGACCTCCACGCCTCCTTACCCCAACCTTACCTTCCAAATACCGCTTGTCTCTTAACGTCTTAACTTGAAACTTGCAAAATATTGTACTCGATGACAAACTTTGCCAAATAATTTCCATTCGATACGAGTCTAAATTATAAATGTCAACTTTCCTAGCTATATAAAGAGTTAATGCAATATCAGTATATCAACTTTCTTCAATGGATACACGTCAGTGATAAATTAAGAGTTCTATATAGATGTAGTTTGTTGTGTTAACTTTTATTTCATTTTTAGTAGTAAGAATGTCTTGTGTGTGTGTGTGTTTCAGGAGGAGGTACTTGTGCTCACTTCTTGAAACTGTCCAGGAATTATTTATGCTTTTGTTAACTGTTGTAATTCTTAACGCCGCTCGAGTACTTTTATGTCCGTTATGTAGACTGTTGTGTGGGTGGTCGTACACGTATCATGCTCTCAGGCGCGTTCTTAACCGTGGCGAGAAATGCGTAAATATGTAGTTGGGTAATGAAGGGGGAGTTGAAGTGTGTAGTTAGTATGGTAGTCTCGTGGTGGTTGAAGACACCTTGACATGGAAGTCTTGTAAAGGTGGTGAAGACACCTTGACATAGTTAGCAGAAGTGCAGCCGTTCAGGTTTGGGACATGGCAGCAAATTGCTGCTTTTGGCCAGTTGGGTCATTAATAGTTCTGGTTATAACAAGCATGGGGCCTCATTCATCAAAATTCCTACTGTTAAATCCCCGAAAGCCAGTGTGTGTGTGTGTGTGTTTGTTTGTTAATTTGCCTTGAAAATAATGTTTAATGTTTCCTAAACACTGATAGATAAGTGGACGCCAAACAATAGATAAGTGGACGCCAAACAATAGATAAGTGGACGCCAAACAATAGATAAGTGGACGCCAAACAAGAGAGTAAATGTTGACGCTTTTTTTTTCTTTTTTTGTATTGGTTTAAGGAGGCGACAAACATGGTTGTGTTGTTTGTCAAAGGCCAGTTAGCCTACCTACTCTTGGTAAACCAAGTTATATTTAGTAACGGGTTTTATCGAGTGAGAATGGCAGTGGTGGTGGGGTGGGCTGGATGGGTCAGCCATGGTACGAAGCCTAGCCTGGCCCAGGTCAGGAGAGGAGGGGAGGGGATGGCCCAGGTCAGGAGGGGAGAGGGGAGGGGATGGCCCAGGTCAGGAGGGGAGAGGGGAAGGGATGGCCCAGGTCAGGAGGGGAGAGGGGAAGGGATGGCCCAGGTCAGGAGGGGAGAGGGGAAGGGATGGCCCAGGTCAGGAGAAGGGAGAGGATGGCCTGGGTCAGGAGGAGATGGTCTAAACAGGTCATGACTGAAGCATCATGGCTGGTGGCCTCCAGGGGCCTCCAGGTGGCCTCTAGAAGGCCTCCAGGTGGCCTCCAGGGGCCTCCTGGGGCCTCCAGGTGGCCATGTTGAGACACTATCAAGAAGGGGCCAGACAAGACGAGGGACACTTCAGACTTGAGTCGTCAGTAGTGATAAGTCTTATCTCCACCGGTCAGTCCTGTCGCTGGGATGGGGATGGGAGGGGGGAGGTCGTGGGGTAACTGCTCGCTGATTAAGTGATTAGGAAAGTGAATTATCCGTCGTCTTGTCAGCTGACAATCAGTATGAATCATGGATATCTCTCTCTCTCTCTCTCTCTCTCTCTCTCTCTCTCTCTCTCTCTCTCTCTCTCTCTCTCTCTCTCTCTCTCTCTCTCTCTCTCTCTCTCTCTCTCTCTCTCTCTTTTTACAAGTGCTACAAGCACGTCGCATCACATCACTAAAAGCCTAAGTCAATATTTATCATAGAAATTTTTCGCTTTCAAATTATTAAAAAAAGAAGTACCATTTTATACAACAGTGAAGGTGTGGAGGGACTATGGTGCACAATTGTTAACCACTAGGCCTAGATGATGTTAAATTGTCTAGTTTAGGCCTAGGTTCATCTAGCACATCCTCAAACTAGGCTGTTCTGACTGCGGCCGTCTAGAAATCGTTCTCATACTTTTAACAGTAATTAATAGCCTGACTGAAAAGCGGTATTTTCTCGACTAACAGTTAACATTATACAGTATATTACTAATCTTGTAATAGGCTTCGGTTAGATTGGGTTTGTTTGTTTCCGTTCCTTGAGCAGACTTTCCTTGTTGGCTGTGATGTCTAAGATTCGCTACTTGGAACAAAAAGTTCCAAGTAGCACGGGCTATGGTGAGCCCGTTGTTGGCGGTGAAGGCTGTGCTTGTGCAAGCTGCTCCTCCTCCTGCTGCTGTCTCCTCGAAGATGCTATTCGGTAACTTGTCTTACTTTGCGACAGAAAAATATATATATTTTTGCTATGATATGAATGACTGTTATTATTATATCATAATCCAGTGTACACGCGCAGTGACGACCCTTAGGTCCGTCGAGGCCCTGATCAAGTTACGACTCGAGGTGGGTCCAAGGGCCTTTGTCCCTGTCATTCCCTGTGCGTGGGTCCGGTTGTGTGATCAGCCACGTTGTTGTGACTGGTTCCCTGCATTACATATGCTGACGAAGTTCATTGTAGAGGCACGGTAGCCTCGGGTTATAGATTCATGATTGTATGATTAGATTGTATTAGTTCTACATCTAATTGTATTGTCATCATTCTATATTTTTGGTGACAATAATTGTGCTAATTTCCTCCTTACTTCTCTATTGGCCAACCTCACTTTGGTTTTGACAATATATATCACCTCTTTCAAACTCTAAGCTAAATGCCACTCGCTCCATGCTTCAAATGTGAGGTTGATTTAGAATCTAAATCTAATTCCTGTAAATGTAAACCTGTTGAACCAGTTATTGTAAAGACTTGAATTAGTCGTTACGAATCAAGTTTCTGATTCTGATAATGAGACTTCGTCTGCGTGCAGTGCTCGGTATGTACCTGGATTGTACCTTAATGGGGGTTTGAGAGTTCTTCTACCTCCCCTCCCCCACTCCCCACATCCCCCACTCCCCCCCCCCCCCCCAAGCTGGTCCAGATATGCCTCTGACGTAATCAGTGTACGGTTGATATTATGTCAACTGTCACTGATTATGTCGACTGTCACTGCTTATGTCAACTGACACTGATTATGTCAACTGACACTGCTTATGTCAACTGCCATTTTTTAGATGAAATCTTTTTGATTTGTTTTAAGTTGGTGTTTTCGTCCTGTTGGCCATTAGTATCTTTTATTATCTGTTGTATCAGTTATTATCTACAGCACGTAGGTGACCCAGAGCCGCCCGGCGCCTTCCGTGAGGTGGGGGGGGGGGCGAGCTCCATGCCCGCCCCCCCTCCCTCTCGTACCCAGGGGTATATGACGTTTTTACATCATGGTATCGACGTTGAAAAACGTTTATTCAACGTTACTCGAGTGTGTTTTGCGTCTTTATTGACGCAATTTTGTTGTGTATACAAATTCGGCGTTTTTATTAACAAAAAACAATATATATATAATTTTTTGTATAGTTAGGAGTAGGTCGGGTTAGGTGTTTAGGTTCTGGCAATTATTTGTATCTTTAGCACGTTAAGTGAAGCGTGTAGAGAAGTGCGATTCGAACGCTGGGATAAGAGAGAGGAGGTTCGGGACGCGTTCGAACGTCATCTGTTGTGAATCTGGTGTAATGTGGTGTTCGCTTATAAGTAGGGGGTTTTGGCGGCGAGGTTAATGATTATTTAGGCATTGTTTATGAGGACGGGTTGTGTTTATGAGGACGGGTTGTGTTCGTGAGGACGGGTTGTGTTTATGAGGACGGGTTGTGTTTATGAGGACGGGTTGTGTTCGTGAGGACGGGTTGTGTTTATGAGGACGGGTTGTGTTTATGAGGACGGGTTGTGTTCGTGAGGACGGGTTGTGTTTATGAGGACGGGTTGTGTTCGTGAGGACGGGTTGTGTTTATGAGGACGGGTTGTGTTCGTGAGGACGGGTTGTGTTTATGAGGACGGGTTGTGTTCGTGAGGACGGGTTGTGTTTATGAGGACGGGTTGTGTTTATGAGGACGGGTTGTGTTTATGAGGACGGGTTGTGTTTATGAGGACGGGTTGTGTTCGTGAGGACGGGTTGTGTTCGTGAGGACGGGCTTTTCGACCATCATTAGTTCAATGCAGTGACCCTTTCACTCATTTATGAGCTTGTGCTGGGATTTACACTAATGGCTGAAAGTGAGCGAATGGTGTGTCAAGCCAAAGCTTCCAACATAATCACATCACTGTCAGTATGGCTGACCTCGACGCTAATATGCAAGCTATAATGTATAAATTCCCTTCTAGGATATGGGGAAGAGACCCCGACCCCGTCCCATCCCAAGTCCTTATCCTGATCCCTTCAAAGAGCTATATAGTCGTAATGGCTTGGCGCTTTTCCCTGACAATTCCCTTCCCCTTTCTCCCCCCACCCCCCCTTCCTCAAGGATATGTTGGCCTCCTTCCCTAAGATGTGCTACATACGTCAGGGTGTGAGAAGCCGCGTCGAACAGCCTGGTTGACCAGACCACCAACCAGGAGGCCTGGCCAGGCCCCCATTACCGATATGAAGACACCACGAACCTCCCATGTAAACAAAATTACGTGGCCTTTATGACGACGTCATGAACCTCTCGTGTAAACAAAGTCACGTGGCCGTAGAGACCACGTGGCTTTGTTTACATGACGCCGGGTCATTGGTCACGTGACGAATCCGCCATGAACCTAAATATCGAATGTCAACAATGTAATATGGACGATAAAACGTTCAGTTAATTGGTATGAGAATTCGACACGGTGAAAAGTATGTCCTTATTTACTTAAATGTACATACGAGTCGAGCTTCAACTCCTGGGGCCGTGCCTTTTCAGTTTTCAGGCGGTGTCATATCTCTTACGGTATCTAATCATGGAGCTGGATTCATGGCTGGTATGTACCGCTGTGAAAGGTATGACTAGGTTCCTGAAGGTAACTCATTTGGTTGCCAACTTTGCACCCAGGAGCTCCAGAAGCGGGCACCACCACCACCCACCCACTCAGGGGCACCACCCACCCAGAGGGCACCACCACCACCACCCACCCACCCAGGGGCACCACCCACCCAGAGGGCACCACCACCCACCCACCCACTCAGGGGCACCACCCACCCAGAGGGCACCACCACCCACCCACCCACTCAGAGACACCACCACCACCACCCACCCACTCAGAGACACCACCACCAGCACCACCACCCACCCACCCAGAGGGCACCACCACCAGCACCACCACCCACCCACCCAGAGGGCACACCAAAGGCTGGCACCGTTCCCGCTACTGTCTATTGTCCGTCCAGACCGTCTCCCGCGCCCATAGTGAGACAGGGTTGGCAGCGTCAAGCTGTCTCCCGCGTCCCGCACCAACACAGCCACATCACAAGGACCTCTCGTCCCCACCGTCATCAGTTAAGTGTTTATGGCATATCGCAAGATCGCCAGGGTAAGTGGGAGTCTGGGCATGGAGTGAGGGGAGAGGGCAAGGGTCATGGGGCCATCTTGTAGGACACCCTTCTTACGCAGCGTCTTGACCCCCTCCGGAAAGGGAGCCGCTTTGATGAGCGGAGGAAACGGTAAGGTGTGTGTGTGCGTGGCTGGCGATGTGAGCGGAGCCCAAGCACCGGAAAGGATGTGCTTGGAGGCGTCGCTTTTGGCGAGGGCTGTGTTGGAGGAGCTCATCTTCACCCCCCTCATCTCCACCAGCCCTCTCTGCTGGCCATCTCTGCTGGCCCTGTCTGCTGGCCCTCTCTGCTGGCCCTCTCTGCTGGCCCTCCCCCAACACGTGCCTCTGCTGCTGCCGGCATCTCGCGTCCTGTTGTGAGTTGTGGTCAAGGTGTTTTTTGTGCTGAATTTGACACTGTTGGAGAATTCAAACGGGATGGGGAGGTGTGCGTGCTTGCGTGCGTGTGTGTGTGTGTGTGTGTGTGTGTGTGTGTGTGTGTGTGTGTGTGTGTGTGTGTGTGTGTGTGTGTGTGTGTGTGTGTGTGTGTGTGTGTTTGGGTCAGGGTGTTGGCGTGAGCCAGACACCCCCCTCCCCCCCAGGGGTGATAAGGGTGCGGGTGTTATCTGTATTGGTTATTGGGAACACACTTGTCTTGTGGGTCATTGTATACAGTGGAATGATCACAGCTTCTGGGGGTGTACCTGGAGTGCTTCTACACCCCCAGCCCGTCCTGGAGGGGGGGGGCCCGGTTTGTTTTGTGATTAAGTGATCTACAAAGGCTGTTGCTTCTAGCGGCCCGCAGGCCCACATATTAATCACAATCCAGCTGGTCCGGCAATTTTTTGCAGGAATTTTTTTCATATATTTTTTCTGGGTCACATTCTCCTGCGTTCTGGAAATGTTTGGTGTAATTTGTTGGGAGGATGTTATAGAGCCACGGAGCTCTGGTGCTCTAACCTGTTGGGAGGATGTTATAGAGCCACGGAGCTCTAGTGCTCTAACCTCTACTCCTCACTGGCTCTATTGTGTGGGTGACACCTTCACACCATCGTAGCCTTAAAAGATTGTATTGCAATGATGGTGTTGGCTGTTGTGTTGGTGGTGTAGGAGTAACCAGAGGTGCCATCTCCAGCACTGACCTTCCACGACTGAACTTAATAATTGCCTTTCCGTGTGTGTGTGTGTGTGTGTGTGTGTGTGTGTTTACTAGTTGTGTTTTTACGGGGGTTGAGCTTTGCTCTTTCGGCCCGCCTCTCAACTGTCAATCAACTGTTTACTAACTACTATTTTTTTTTTTTTTTTTTTTCCCACACCACACACACACACACACCCCAGGAAGCAGCCCGTGACAGCTGACTAACTCCCAGGTACCTATTTACTGCTAGGTAACAGGGGCATTCAGGGTGAAAGAAACTTTGCCCATTTGTTTCTGCCTCGTGCGGGAATCGAACCCGCGCCACAGAATTACGAATCCTGCGCGCTATCCACCAGGCTACGAGGCCCCTGTATGACACCCCTGTGTGCGTGTGTGTGTGTGTGTGTGTGTGTGTGTGTGTGTGTGTGTGTGTGTGTGTGTGTGTGTGTGTGTGTGTGTTTGTGTGTGTGTGTGTGTGTGTGTGTGTGTGTGTGTGTGTTTGTGTGTGTGTGTGTGTGTGTGTGTGTGTGTGTGTGTGTGTGTGTGTGTGTGTGTGTGTGTGTGTGTTTGTGTGTGTGTTTGTGTGTGTGTGTGTGTGTGTGTGTGTGTGTGTGTGTGTGTGTGTGTGTGTGTGTGTGTGTGTGTGTGTGTGTGTGTGTGTACACCGGCGAGGGGTGGGGGGGGGGGGGGTACATCTTGACCCCTCGCCCAGCGTGTCAACATATATCACTGCAACCCCAAACATCTTGCATTTTGATCCGTGTTTGTCGCTGGAGTGTTCAGTGGTGGAGGTCTGGGGCTCCGGCCGCCGGTGAACGTTGGACTCGACCCGTCGAAGGCTCAGATAACCATCTCCACCACCGCGAGGCTCGCGAATGGTTATCATGTCGGCGTAGACGGCCAGGCAGCGTGTCCGTCAAGGGTGACAGAGAGGAGACGGCCAGGCAGCGTGTCCGGCAAGGGTAACAGAGGGGGAGACGGCCAGGCAGCGTGTCCGGCAAGGGTAACAGAGGGGGAGACGGCCAGGCAGCGTGTCCGTCAAGGGTGACAGAGAGGAGACGGCCAGGCAGCGTGTCCGGCAAGGGTAACAGAGGGGGAGACGGCCAGGCAGCGTGTCCGGCAAGGGTGACAGAGAGGAGACGGCCAGGCAGCGTGTCCGGCAAGGGTGACAGAGGGGGAGACGGCCAGGCAACAGTGTAAGAGGCCGTTGTTGCTCTTGCAGTGTAGACATAAATGTTAGTGCATAACAACGCGGGTTTGTTGTGGTGCAAGGCTTGACCTCTGGTAAGTTTGACGGCACAGATCACCCCCTTCCCCCCCCCCAACACACACGCCCCCCCCTTCAACCCTCCCTACACGCCCTCTCCCCCTCCAACTCTCCCTTCACAGCTATAATTCTGCTCCATTCAACATCCTCGTTAACATCAACTTAAAACAAGTGCTTTTACAACATCGCCCCGACTCTAAGGCTCACCAATTTGCGTTTTCTATGTTCCCAATTTCAATGCTGTCTATAACGCTGAACACGTGGCTCTTCTTGATCAAATTGATGTCTTTAAGAATTGTGTAAGTCGTTTGTGTCTCGTGGAGACCGTCTCTCCCCCCCCCCCCCCCCCGTGTTGAGGCGCGGCTCCCTCAACCCGCCCAACTTGTAGGTTAATTCTCGCAGTTTTGATACGAGCTGTGAACCTGTTTCATACACGTGTTGGTGCTGGTGTGTTTATGGGTGTCAAAGGTGTCAGGTCAAGGGTCATATCTACTGCTGGGAGGGGACGGGTGCTGGGGAGGGACGGGTGCTGGGGAGGGACGGGTGCTGGGAAGGGACGGGTGCTGGGAAGGGACGGGTGCTGGGAGGGAGGGAAGGATGGTCCGAGGCTGGCAGGCCGCTGGGCAGTAATTACAGTCTCCTCAACGATCGAAGACCATATAAATTAGATGATAGCTTACAAGGATGGTCCCGTCTTGTCAGGAGGCGAGAGTGGCCAGGTGTGGGAGGAGGAGGAGGAGGAAGAAGGAATAAGAAGAAGACACAAAGAGTACTAGCAAGATGAACCCGAAATGGAAGGAAGAGGTAAAGGAGAAAAACCAGACCAAAATCGCAAGGAGCTTCTATATAGAACTGACCCACCGCCTGGGCACACTAGGCCTATACCCGCTATAGGCCTATACACATTACGGTCACTCTTGATTTAGAACCATCGGTGATAAGTCATGCTGGTGGATCATCCCGTCCATGCTGTCTGCTGCCGTTGTCTACTGTTGTCTAATGATACTGATCATGCTACTGTTGCCTAATGATACTGATCATCCTACTGTTGCCTAATGATACTGATCATCCTACTGTTGTCTAATGATACTGATCATGCTACTGTTGCCTTATTCCTTCAGCTGTCTACTGCTGTTGGCTGCTGGCCGCTGTACCCTTCTCTCCTGTCTGCGGCGACGCTGCAAGTATTGCTGTTAATACTACTGCTCCAGCTGACGGCTGTGCCGCAGCTGTTACGGGAATTGTCACAGTCAGTGAGTTCCGTGACGGTGACGGGTGCCGTGGCTGTCACTCACTGTCATCCTGATTGCCTGATTCAGAGTGTTGATGACGCTGGACTCGGTGAGGAGTCTTGGGAACATGGGGCCCGATACCATAACAGTGAAGCTGTCAACATATTTCACTGTTACAGCCCCACCGCTCCTGTGGGCCAGGGAAGTAAGCCCACTACGGGCTCGCCATAGACCGTGCTGCTTGGGGAACTTTTTTTTTGTTCCGTGTTGGTGACTAGAACAACAACAACAACATGTTTTCCGGTGTTGAAGGCGCTCGTGTGTGATGCTTTAATGCCGGAGAAATGTCTATGGTATTTATCTCTCTTTCCCTCCCTCCTCCCTCTCTCTCTCTCTCTCTCTCTCTCTCTCTCTCTCTCTCCCTACTTCCCTCTTACTACCTCTCTCTCTCTCTCTCTCTCTCTCTCTCTCTCTCTCTCTCTCTCTCTCTCTCTCTCTCTCTCTCTCTCTCTCTCTCTCTCTCTCTCTCTCTCTCTCTCAGCCTCACCATCCAGCCGCTCTTAACCAAAATGGTTTTTGTCACCCAATTATACTGTGATAACTAGACCAGGGGGGGGAGAGGGGAGGGGGTTGAGAGGGGGAAAATAAGGAGGAGTCGGGGTAACTGTGACGGAAGTTAATATAACGGGGTCTGGAACACCTGTTCAAGCATTGTATGTGAACGTTTGACTGTTTACTAGTTGAACGTTGCGGTACATTTTGAACGTTTTCTTTGTCTATTTAATATTTTCAATTACATCTGTTGAACGTTTGAGTATCTTATGAACGTTCATCCGTTCAACCTGACTATTATTTTCTCTCGCGTCTATCGGGTGTTCGATTGCGCATCTATTGACTTGTGAGAGTTTGGTCCACCAGGCTGTTGCTTGGAGCGGCCCGCAAGGCCACATACCCACCACAGCCCGGTTGGTCTGGTACTCCTTGAAGAAAACTATCTAGTTTCCTCTTGAAGATGTCCACGGTTGTTCCGGCAATATTTCTTATAGTCGCTGGGAGGACGTTGAACAACCACGGACCTCTGATGTTTATACAGTGTTCTCTGATGGTGCCTATGGCACCCCTGCTCTTCACTGGTTCTATTCTGCATTCTATCCAAGCAACAGCCTAGTGGACCAAACCCTCACAAGTCAAGCCTGGCCTCCGGCCGGACTTGGGGAGTAGAAGAACTCCCAGAACCCTATCAACAAGGTCACCCAGAACCCCATCAACCAGATCACCCAGAACCCCATCAACCAGGTCACCCAGAACCCCATCAACCAGGTCACCCAGAACCCCATCAACCAGGTCACCCAGAACCCCATCAACCAGGTCACCCAGAACCCCATCAACCAGGTCACCCAGAACCCCATCAACCAGGTCACCCAGAACCCCATCAACCAGGTCACCCAGAACCCCATCAACCAGGTCACCCAGAACCCCATCAACCAGGTCACCCAGAACCCCATCAACCAGGTAAATCACTAAGTCCTCCGCCCCCTTCCCCAACAGCTGGAACTTGGCTTGGTGAGTGTCTCACAGATGGCCAATTACACGACTCCAATTTTTCCTTGTAATTGAAGAATTGGATTCGGGTAATAACGAGTGATTGTCACTGTTAGTGGTCCCCGTCCCCATGGTGGACACTGTTAGTGGTCCCCGTCCCCATGGTGGACACTGTTAGTGGTCCCCGTCCCCATGGTGGTCACTGTTAGTGGCCCCCGTCCCCATGGTGGTCACTGTTAGTGGTCCCCGTCCCCATGGTGGTCACTGTTAGTGGTCCCCGTCCCCATGGTGGCCACTGTTAGTGGCCCCCGTCCTCATGGTGGTCACTGTTAGTGGTCCCCGTCCCCCATGGTGGCCACTGTTAGTGGCCCCCGTCCTCATGGTGGTCACTGTTAGTGGTCCCCGTCCCCATGGTGGTCACTGTTAGTGGTCCCCGTCCCCATGGTGGTCACTGTTAGTGGTCCCCGTCCCCATGGTGGTCACTGTTAGTGGTCCCCGTCCCCATGGTGGTCACTGTTAGTGGTCCCCGTCCCCATGGTGGCCACTGTTAGTGGTCCCCGTCCCCATGGTGGTCACTGTTAGTGGTCCCCGTCCATTGGGCCGCCTGAGACACCTGAATAGTGGCAGGGCCCGGGATGACATGCCTTTGGCAACGAGCGCTTGGAAACTATGATAAAGCGTCCTAAGAGTCCGATTTAAGAGTCCGACTGAGACTCTGGAGCAGGGCGCCGCCGGGCAGGGACGGAGGGGAAGAAGCGATGGCGCGGCGCTTTGTACCGCGCTCTGTACCGTGCTCTGTACCGCGCTCTGTACCGTGCTCTGTACAGCGCTCTGTACCGCACTCTGCGAAGCTGCAGAGTGCAATTCTTGTTGCGTTTTGCAGGCTAAGTCTCGACACCGTCAGTAATGTTTAGTGGCAACCTTTGTGTGTGTGGTTGGTGGTCTCTTGTGCCGTGGCAACCTTTGTGTGTGTGGTTGGTGGTCTCTTGTGCCGTGGCAACCTTTGTGTGTGTGGTTGGTGGTCTCTTGTGCCGTGGCAACCTTTGTGTGTGTGGTTGGTGGTCTCTTGTGCCGTGGCAACCTTTGTGTGTGTGGTTGGTGGTCTCTTGTGCCGTGGCAACCTTTGTGTGTGTGTGGTTGGTGGTCTCTTGTGCCGTGGCAACCTTTGTGTGTGTGGTTGGTGGTCTCTTGTGCCGTGGCAACCTTTGTGTGTGTGGTTGGTGGTCTCTTGTGCCGTGGCAACCTTTGTGTGTGTGTGGTTGGTGGTCTCTTGTGCCGTGGCAACATTTTTATATGGTTGTCACTTGTGCTGAGAGATACAGAGGTAGAGACATTAGAAGCGGAGAGGTGTGTGAGGGAGCCTTGTGCTTGATGCGGGGCCTTGAGGGGGTGGTTGTGGGCACAAAAATGGGGGGGAGCGGTTGACGTGGTGGTGTTGGAGTGGTTGGGGAGAGTCCAGCTGTGCTTGGGAGAGCTCAACGGAAGTTGTGGTAGTGATCCCAACTCCACCAGTTCGACCCCGAGGCCTCGATGTACAGCATCACTCAGCCCTCCCCACAAACACCAGCGCGCGCGCCACCACCTAGAACCGCGAAAACTATACCAAAAGGTTCGAAGACGATCAACGTTATTCCAGTATACGGAGAAGGGATACAGATGCTTGTCTCTTGTGACTAAACTACAGACTAGTGTCCCCTTTACCTGCACGTCACACAAGGTGGCGAAGGAGATGGGTAGGGAAGACACCAGTAGGGTATCCGGAGACATGGAGAGCCTTGTAACACAACATGAGTTAAGGGACTCATTAAGGGTCTCAATGGGTGGACCATGGCCCCCCCCCCCCTTGCCAGGGCAACACACACAATGGGCTGCGCCTGCGGCCTACTCTAAAGGGAAAAGCATCGAGTCACATTTCGAGAGCCATGATGGGCGGGAACTTCAGAACGCCGCGCGTCACTTGATTACCAACCCAAATGAGCTCATTATAAAACTTGTGAAGGAGCGCGAGGGTGTACAGCAAGACTGGTCCCCACAGCTGCTTGGGGAGGCAGAACAATGGTAATGCGAAGGTGTTGAACCCTAACGACGGTAGTAGAGCGATTATAACGGCAGCCAATACCTAGGGTAGTTTACGGGTTGGCTCTTCATCGCGAACACCGTCAGAACAACTAGCCACTTGAGGAAACTAGAGACGCTGAGGAGCTGTAAGTGTAGTGGGAAAGTTGAATAAACTAAACGAGCAGTTTGACGTGAAAATAGTGATAACTTTCTTTTGATAATTACTCAGTATTATAAGGTTGTCATACTATTCCACCCTCCCATGCCTTCCTCTGGTACATCCTGTTGACTTCCTTCTCCCCACGGGAGGGGTGCTCCGCCCCCCCTCCCGTGAGGTGCTCCGTGTACAAGTCACCCCGGTCTTGGCCCGGGCCGCCTGCTGGTGACCCGCGGGGCGGGCCTTGGGGGCTACTGCTGGATGATTCACCTCTTGGGTCGTTACTCTGGTGTCAAGGGTGCTGCTGCTGGTGGTGTTACCTGGTGTCAAGGGTGCTGGTGGTGGTGTTACCTGGTGTCAAGGGTGCTGCTGCTGGTGGTGTTACCTGGTGTCAAGGGTGCTGGTGTTACCTGGTGTCAAGGGTGCTGGTGGTGGTGTTACCTGGTGTCAAGGGTGCTGCTGCTGGTGGTGTTACCTGGTGTCAAGGGTGCTGGTGTTACCTGGTGTCAAGGGTGCTGCTGGTGGTGTTACCTGGTGTCAAGGGTGCTGGTGTTACCTGGTGTCAAGGGTGCTGCTGGTGGTGTTACCTGGTGTCAAGGGTGCTGGTGTTACCTGGTGTCAAGGGTGCTGCTACTACACTTTTCTCTGACTGTAAGTTTTGTTATATAATTTGTTTTGCAGAACGTTTCTCAGTTGGACACAGGCCCTACCCACTGAACCATGATGGTCCAGTCGGTAATGCATGTGCCTGGGGAGTCCAGGGACGCAAGTTCGATCCCATTGTATGGCCTCAAGATTGTTCTCATGGATACATCACGTTATTGTGTGTGTGTTGATGTGCAGTAATATATGCGATTACTATATTATTTACTGAATGTTTTCTGTCAAGTCAAAGGTGAGATCAACTCCGCTTGTAACGAACACACATTATGATCCTGCTTGATGGGGTTCTGGGAGTTCTTCTACTCCCCCAAGCCGGGTCCGAGGCCAGGCTTGACTTGTGAGAGTTTGGTCCATCAGGCTGTTGCTTGGAGCGGCCCGCAGGCCCACATATACCTGCTTGATGGGGTTCTGGGAGTTCTTCTACTCCCCAAGCCGGGTCCGAGGCCAGGCTTGACTTGTGAGAGTTTGGTCCATCAGGCTGTTGCTTGGAGCGGCCCGCAGGCCCACATATACCCACCACAGCCCGGTTGGTCCGGCACTCCTTGGAGAAAACTATCCAGTTTTCCCTTAATGTCTGCGGTTGTTTGTGCTACGCAAGTTTGTGTCGCTCTGAATATTGTTTATATTTTCAGCGTAAAGTTGTAGAGTTGCTCATTTGATATAAAATATTTCTTGTTGTGTTGTTTATTGTCTAGTTACTGCCAGTTGTCTGTCTCCTCTCTTACTGTTTGGCCTGTCTGTCTCTGTCTTACTCTTTCTCAACAATATTCCAGTGGTTTGTGTGTGTCTTCTAGACTGTTGACGTCGTCTTGTGTGTCGTGGTTTGTTGTTCATGATGTCTTGTATATATGTTTATATTATTCTTTATCTCTCCTTCTCCTTCCTCTCCCCCCTTCTCCTCCGCCTCCTCCTCCTCCTCCTCCTCCTCCTCCTCCTCTCCACGTGGTCTTTACAAGTACTTGAGTTTCTCCGTCACTGATTTTAAGTCTTTTTCGAGTTCATTCTCTCATTGTGCTTTCCCTTTCTCCGGTTGTAAGTCTTGATCTGCAGCCCCCCCTGCTCCCTCTCCTCCCCGCTCCTAAGACTCCTCCATCTCCCCCCCCCTCCCTTCTTCTCTCCCCTAACTCCCTGTCCCTTACCGCTTTCTGTCCCTGTGTTCCCTCTTCACATCTTTTCCCTGTGTTATTCATTCTTTTTCTCGCTCCTTATCCCTCTATTTACTCTCAACTCTGCTCCTCCTTTGTAATCTTCTCTGCCTCGCTTCACCTGTTCCATGTTGTTGCTCCTCTCTCTCCCTCTACCCATTCCTCGTTGCCCTGTTCCGCTGTAGGAGGGGTGGGGCTGTGGGAGAGGTGGGGCTTGTGGGAGGGGTGGTGCTGTGGGAGGGGTGGGGCTGTGGGAGAGGTGGGGCTTGTGGGAGGGAGTTAACTGTGGGGTGTGTGGGGCTTGTGGGAGGGGTGGTGCTGTGGGAGGGGTGGGGCTTGTGGGAGGGGTGGGGCTTGTGGGAGGGGTGGGGCTTGTGGGAGGGGTGGTGCTGTGGGAGGGGTAGCAGAAGACGGGCACGTCTGTGAGGGGGGGGGGGGGCGCCCCTGAGGGAAGGCGGTCTACCCTCAAGTGATACACGTCGTCCGTAACTTACGCACCGGATGCGACTTCGGCTCCCTAACCGGCGTGTCCGATTCCTCCCCCTCTCCCCTCCCCCCCCCCTTTCCATCCCTCCCGGCGTATCCTATCATCCTCCCCCCTCCCCCGGTGTACCTAAATCCTCCCTTTTCCCCCTCCCCCTCCCTCCCAAAGGGGGAAGGAGCCCCCCCTCTGCCACCTTCCAAAGGTGGGGAAGAGCGCCCTTCCTCTCCTGCCCAGGTCTGAGACATGAGTGGGCGACATAAGGAGCAACCGAGTAAGTCCTTTGTGCTCACCGGCGCTCAGCCTCGGCTCTTGGCTTACCTCGAATTGTGCAAATACTTGTCATTATTAGTGTGTGTGTGTGTGTGTGTGTGTGTGTGTGTGTGTGTGTGTGTGTGTGTGTGTGTGTGTGTGTGTGTGTGTGTGTGTGTGTGTGTTTGTGTGTGTGTGTCTGTGTGTGTGTGTGTCTGTGTGTGTGTTTTTCACCTGGTTGTGTGTGCGGGAGGTTGAGCTCTGCTCTTTCGGCCCGCCTCTCAGCTGTGTGTGTGTGAATGCACGCGCGCGCGTTCGCATTTAAGTGGGTTGGGGTATTGATGACTGTTATGGTGGTGGTAGTGCTGATGGTGGTAGTGCTGATGGTGGTAGTGCTGATGGTGGTAGTGCTGATGGTGGTAGTAATGGTGGTGTAGGCGTCGGTGGTGACGGGGATGGTGAGGGGGGGGGGGGGTTGAGGGGGAGGGAAGTGAGTATAAACGCTTGAGTAATGAGTTACAGAATTGAGCTGCTGCTTACTCCTGTGCTTGCTTTTTTTGTTTTGTACCCACGTGTTGTGTCTTGCGTGGGTGTGGGTACCCACCCTCCTGGTACCCACCTACCTGGTACCCACTTACCCCTATCTGCGGGGGGTGGGGGGTGAGGTGTAGCTCTCTGATGCCCCCTACCATCCTTGTATCCTTGTTGCAAATCTTGCATTATAATTTGACTATTGTGGCGTTCAAATTCCTTTGTCGAATCCGGGCCTTGTTGGTTGTGGGTATGGAGGTGGCTTCTGCAACTTCTTCTTCTTCTTCTTCCAGGGCGACGACATGTTGAAGGAGCGGGGGGGGGGGCTACCTTGACTTCCTTAGCCTCATTTGTGTCTCTAGCTTCTACCTGTGTCCTCTTGTGTCCTACTCTCTCTCTCTCTCTCTCTCTCTCTCTCTCTCTCTCTCTCTCTCTCTCTCTCTCTCTCTCTCTCTCTCTCTCTCTCTCTCTCTCTCTCTCTTAGTGTGAAGAGGCAGTCCTTGTCCACCTTATCTATTCTCTTTAGTATCTTGTATGTTGAAATCATGTCCCCATTGCTCCTTCTATCCCCCTAAAGTTGAGATTGTTGCAGGCGCCCACACACACACACACACACACACACACACACACACAGTGTGTGTGTGAAGTCACCAGTGGAGTCCCACAGGGCTCTGTACTCGGTCCTATCTTGTTTCTGATATATGTAAATGATCTCCCGGAGGGTATCGATTCATTTCTCTCAATGTTTGCGGACGATGCTAAAATTATGAGAAGGATTAAAACAGAAGAGGACTGTTTGAGGCTTCAAGAAGACCTAGACAAGCTGAAGGAATGGTCGAACAAATGGTTGTTAGAGTTTAACCCAACCAAATGTAATGTAATGAAGATAGGTGTAGGGAGCAGGAGGCCAGATACAAGGTATCATCTGGGAGAGGAAATTCTTCAGGAGTCAGAGAAGGAAAAAGACTTGGGGGTTGATATCACGCCAGACCTGTCTCCTGCAGCACATATCAAGCGGATAACATCAGCGGCATATGCCAGGCTGGCCAACATACGAACGGCATTCAGAAACTTGTGTAAAGAATCATTCAGAACTTTGTATACCACATATGTCAGGCCAATCCTGGAGTATGCAGCCCCAGCATGGAGTCCATATCTAGTCAAGGATAAGACTAAACTGGAAAAGGTTCAAAGGTTTGCCACCAGACTAGTACCCGAGCTGAGAGGTATGAGCTACGAGGAGAGACTACGGGAATTAAACCTCACTTCGCTGGAAGACAGAAGAGTTAGGGGGGACATGATCACCACATTCAAGATTCTGAAGGGGATTGATAGGGTAGATAAAGACAGTCTATTTAACACAAGGGGAACACGCACAAGGGGACACAGGTGGAAACTGAGTGCCCAAATGAGCCACAGAGATATTAGAAAGAACTTTTTTAGTGTCAGAGTGGTTGACAAATGGAATGCATTAGGGGGTGATGTGGTGGAGGCTCACTCCATACACAGTTTCAAGTGTAGATATGACAGAGCCCGATAGGCTCAGGAATCTGTACACCTGTTGATTGACGGTTGAGAGGCGGGACCAAAGAGCCAGAGCTCAACCCCCGCAAACACAACTAGGTGAGTACAACTAGGTGAGTACACACACACACACACACACACACACACACACACACACACACACACACACACACACACGAGTTTCAATCACCTAGGTCGGTAAACTCTACCCTGGCGTCCCCTCCCCGGGGTCGGTACACCCAGGATGGGGAACAGATTACCTGTGCCCACCTAAATTCGGCCGTAGGCACAAATACTGGAATTCAGTTACAAGTACAAAGGCACCGAAAATGATAAGGCGTGAAAGGGAACGCGAACTCTTATATTAAACCTACGTGAGACCAATCGTTGAGTATACAGTGCCGCCACGGGACCCACACACACCCCATGTAGAGTACGAAAGTAAACTGGAGAGTTTAGGAAGCGGTGGATAAGAGATTATCCGCGGTTCTGCAGGTTGAAAGTCGCGCCAAATCACTCCTGCCAGACGCATGCGTTATAGAGAGCTCTTACTGCAAAACACGAATATGCAAACCTACACGCACGCACGCACGCATACTGATCGTCACCTTGAGCGGCGACAACGTGAGGTGTTTAGGAAATGTCACCAGACGAAGGGGCGCCTGGCGCTGCCCTGCCCAGCGACGCCGTAGTGAACAAGGGCGGCGGTGGTCTGGTTCGTCTTGGTGCGTTTTTGTGCAGCGGGGCGCGGCGCCTTGCCCGCGCCCCGTCCGCGCCTTGCCTGCGCCCTCCCGGAGCCTGCCCGCGCCCTGCCCGCGCCCTGCCCGCGCCCTGCCCGCGCCCTGCCCGCTCCCTGCCCGCGCCCTGCCCGCTCCCTGCCCGCGCCCTGCCCGCGCCCTCCCGCGCCCTGCCCGCGCCCTGCCCGCGCCCTGCCCGCGCCTTGCCTGCGCCCTCCCGCGCCCTTCTCTCTCAACTCTTGCTCACCAGGGGCCAGATTCACGAAGCAGTTACGCAAGTACTTACGAACGTGTACATCTTTCCGCAATCTTTGACGGCATTGGTTACATTTATTAAACAGTTTACAAACATGAAAACTTCCCAATCAACTGTTGTTATTGTTATAAACAGCCTCCTGGTGCTTCGGAGCTCCTTAACTGTTTAATAATTGTAAACAAAGCCGCCAAAGATTGAAGAAAATGTATAGGTTCGTAAGTGCTTGCGTAGCTGCTTCGTGAATCTGGTCCCTGGTCTCTTAATGCTGATAGAATTGCACGCTGAAACAGTTCCCAAGTGAAACCAGGAGGCATGGCAGAATGTGCAAAATAGCCCCGTTGAGAAAGAATTCTTATCAACATATCAGAGGTCCCGAGACTGTTCAACACTCTCCCGCTACACATAAGAGGATAACTCCAACCCGTCCTCGACTCAAGTCCATTACATCCAGCGGTCGACCCCACAGACGCATTCATAATTGTTTATATAATTCATTCATATAATATATTAGCATATTGTGCATATATAGGCATAGGTCAGGTTAAGTTAGGTGTTTAGGTTCTGTTGGCGATTATTTGTATTTGTAGTACGTGGGTGAAGCATTTACAGCGTTGTGGTTCGAACAAAAGTCGTCAGTGAAGCACTTGTTCCGGAAGTGTTCGAACGTCATCAGTTGTGAGTCGAGTGTAAACCGTTTTTCATTCATAAACAGCTGGGGTTTGGCGGGTGCATGGAATGGACTTCGGGTCTTCGTTTAGAGGACGAGCTGCGATAAACACCCCGTAAGGGTCCCTGATCAACCAGGCTGTGACTCGCACGTCAGGCTGCTCGCAGCCGCGTCCAACAGCCTGGTTGACCAGACTCCCAACCAGGAAGCTTAGTCAGAAAGGTAAACGAAAGGTAAAGGTAAGGACCAGGATACATCAATCATTTACACAACCTCGTACGAAACCTGTACATCTTTCCGGCGGCTGTGTTTACATTAATTTAACAGCCCACGAGTTTGGACACTTCACAACTCAAGATTATTATTGTGATCAACAACCTCGTAGCGCTTCAGAGCTCACAAACTGTTTAATAAATAACACAGCCGCCATGATTGAGGAAAGATGTAGAGGCTTCGTCAATAGTTGCTTAAGTGCTTGATGAATGCTGCCTCTGGCGTCCAATGTTTCTCTCTTTCTCTCTCTCTCTCTCTCTTTCTCTCTCTCTTTCTCTCTCTCTTTCTCTCTCTCTTTTTCTCTTTCTCTTTTTCTCTTTCTCTTTTTCTCTTTCTCTTTTTCTCTTTCTCTTTTTCTCTCTCTTTTTCTTTCTCTTTCTCTCTCTCTTTTTCTCTTTCTCTTTTTCTCTTTCTCTTTTTCTCTTTCTCTTTTTCTCTCTCTCTTTTTCTCTTTCTCTTTTTCTCTTTCTCTTTTTCTCTTTCTCTTTTTCTCTTTCTCTTTTTCTTTCTCTTTCTCTCTCTCTCTTTATCTCTTTCTCTCTTTCTCTCTCGCTCTCTCTCTCTCTCTCTCTCTCTCTCTCTCTCTCTCTCTCTCTCTCTCTCTCTCTCTCTCTCTCTCTCTCTCTCTCTCTCTCTCTCTCTCTCTCTCTCTCTCATTCTCTCAGTGTGATCTATCCAGCCAGAACTGGAGTTAACACCGTTCTATCCATTTGCCGCTCCGTAAACATTACAACTCTTTTGCCTAACTACAAACGTGCGGCCCCAAGCACGGTGCTCAAAAAACTGTGACGTGGCCGTAAATGCTCGCTGGTGTTTTATTGTTTTGGCTTGTTGGGATGTGCTGTGGGAGGTGGAGGGTAGTGTGGGAGGTGGAGGGTAGTGTGGGAGGTGGAGGGTACTGTGGGAGGTGGAGGGTAGTGTGGGAGGTGGAGGGTACTGTGGGAGGTGGAGGACCATGCCCACCACAGCCCACCTCCCACACCAACTCTTGACACAAAGAAGGAACGTCAGTAATAAATAAGAAAAGAAACAAGCCAGCCACACTGACCAGCCAGGGTGGGGCTGTTCCCTTCACTCCCCCCCCTCACACCCCCTCCTTCCCCCTCCATGTACCCCCACTATTCCCCTACTTCCCCTAGACACACTCCCTTCTTCCCTCCCTCAGTCACCCTCCCCCCCCACTCGTATCATTCCCTCCCAAGGCACCCCGTTCTCCATCCCATACCACTAGAAACCCCTCTATCCTTCTCTGTCCCCAGCACTCCTTTCCTTCGGGTTTCTTATTTTTTTTTGAGTAAAGAGGAAGGAGAGGCATAGGTGAAGTATAGAAGTGGGAAATACAGTGAGAGGTATGAAAGCAGGCGGGCTGTCCGCCTTGCTGACACCATGTGTGGGTGTTGGCAGCTAAGGTAAGCTGGCTCCTTCTTGTCAGGGAGCTGTGAGTGTGTGAGAGAAGTCTTCTTAGTCTTTCCCATCCTATTTCTCCTCTCCCTTCCCCCGCCCCCCTCCCCCACTCTTACCTTTTCCTTTACCACCCGTCCTCCCCTTCCCATCCCCCCCTCCCTTACCTCTCCCAATCTACCCCTGTGATAGACTGACCGCCTCAAACCGCAAAGAGCGGGACTGATTATTTTGAGTCATTTATTGTTATATATACTCTCGTTATTTATCGTGTGGTAATATTACTGTGCCGTCACTATTAGGTTGAGTATTTATTACTGGGCTTCTTTTCTTCTTGCGCTCAAAGTTCGGGATTCTATTTCGGGTTCAAAATTGGTTTCAAGAGTCTTGGGTGTATTGGGTGGTCTGGTGGTGGAGCCCGCGGTTATTGGTGGGTGGGGGGTGTGCTCACCTCTCATTGACTATGCTGGGAGTCGGCTCTAGCTCCTGGGGCCCCGCCTCCTGCCCTGTTATATACCTGACGCGCTAATTGCTCCGGTCGGCATTAATTTTTTTTTTCTTTTTTAAAGTTATGGAGTTGGCTTCAACGACATCTTCCTTCAGTGTACTTTGTACAAGTTTGCAGGGTTTTGCATAGGGTTGTATGGGGTTGTATGGGGTTGTAAAGGGTTGTATGGGGTTGTATGGGATTGTATGGGGTTGTATGGGGTTGTACAAGGATGTATGGGTTTGTACACGGTGGTACGGGGTTGTACAGGTCCAGGGCTACCTACCCCTGCACAGAGAACGAGAACTTGCTCACATCTCTTCGATTCAATTGAATGGAAGAGCCGTGAGCTGTAACCCCATGAATCCCGGGATTCATGGGGTTAATCGCGTGTTTTTGTTTGGTGTTTACTGACGAGGAGTTTAAAGTCGGAGATTGTATGAAGGCCAGGTGGTGTAATGTTTGTGTGGACCGTAGTGTGGTGTTAACGTTCTGGCCGGGCCAAGTGGATCACTACTCCCTGGGCGTTGAGATCTCCGGGAGCATGGCCGTCTGTTTGTCCCGGTACTGTGCGCGCGCGCTCTCTCTGTCTCTCTCTCTCTCTCTCTCTCTCTCTCTCTCTCTGTCTGTCTCTCTCTCTCTCTCTCTCTCTCTCTCTCTCTCTCTCTCTCTCTCTCTCTCTCTCTCTCTCTCTCTCTCTCTCTCTCTCTCTCTCTCTCTCTCTCTCTCTCTCTCTCTCTCTCTCTCTCTCTCTCTCTCTCTCTCCTCTCTCTCTCTCTCTCCTCTCTCTCTCTCTCCTCTCTCTCTCTCTCCTCTCTCTCTCTCTCCTCTCTCTCTCTCTCTCTCTCTCTCTCTCTCTCTCTCTCTCTCTCTCTCTCTCTCTCTCTCTCTCTCTCTCCTCTCTCTCTCTCTCCTCTCTCTCTCTCCTCTCTCTCTCTCTCTCTCTCTCTCTCTCTCTCTCTCTCTCTCTCTCTCTCTCTCTCTCTCTCTCTCTCTCTCTCTCTCTCTCTCTCTCTCTCTCTCTCACTCTCTCTCTCTCTCACCGTGTGAAAGTCTCCTCTTCATACATGGCACCAACCAGTCGTATACCTGTGGATGGTTTCGAGAGCTCCCATTTTTTCACCCCCTCAGCACGGCTTGTGAGCATCCATCTCTAGTGAGAGGCTGAGGTTGTTCTGTTTGTGTGGCCCCAGAGGCTCACACACGGCCATCACAGCCAGGCTGATCCGGTCACCAGAAGAACCGTGTCCAGTTATCAGCTTTTTAATGAATACAAAAAAAGGAAACAAATTTGATTACATAAATAAGTAGGATGTCGGGTGACGCTGGAAGGTCAGGTGTGACACAGTTTAGCTAGGTTGTGGTTGCTCGCTCTACGAGGTGTGACCTTATTTACAGGTGTGTGTACACCTGAGAGTTTACTTTTTGTCCAGAAGTAGAGTATGTAATTGGTGGTTGGTGGGTAGACTAGTGTGAGGCGGCCCCACACACACGCTGGCCCAGGTGATAGGCCTTAACCCCACCACCACCCCACAGTGTATATGAAGCGAGTGTGGGTTGGCAGGTGTGTCCATAGATCCACGTGTGTGTGTGTGTGTTGCCACGTGTGTGCCAGTCATGATTGGAGGGAGGGAGTTATCAGGGGGAAAACGCCAAGCCATTAGACTATATAGCGCTTGGAAGGTAGTGTCAGGATAAGGATTTGGGATGGGACGGGGGGGGGGGAGGAATGGTGCCCACCCACCTGGATGGTCGGGGATTGAACGCCGACCTGCATATTGCCATTTTGATACTATTTGGAACGTTAGTTTTCCATCAACGATTGACGCTGATTTGTTTGTTTGTTTGAACTTGACCTCTTGTGCTGTACTACGCGTAACGGCACGACGTGAAGAGTTTCTCTTGTGCAAGTATTCTCAACGGCTCTCCCCCCCTCTCCCTCCTCCCCCCTTAACTGCTTCCTCAGGGCCCCCCCCCCCCACCCACAAGAGCAGCCCCACATAACGCTCCCCCCCCCACCACAGTAGCCCCACATAACGCTCCCCCCCAACCTCCTTCCAAGACCAGCCCAACTACCTTCCTCCCTACACTCCCCAATTCTCCCCACACCCCCTCCTCCTCCCAACACCCCCTCCTCCTCCCCCCCCTCCTCCCCACGACCGTCTAAGCCTCCCGGACGACGAACCACACTCCACGACACACGTTTTCAGTCGCCTTCTTGTGAGGATTCACCGTGTCCACTCACCGATTAAAAGAAATTCTAGTAAATCCATCAATACAAACACGACCCCCCCCCCAAACCAACAGACACACACACACACATACACACACTCACCCACTCAACACCGTCCCTCTACCAACAACTGTTCGTGACCAAGACTAGCTGAACTACCCAATTAAATCCCAAACTTGTTTGCCGAGCAAACTCTACACTAGGGGACAGTCGGAGACAGACAGTTGTTCAGAGGGACAAGTCTGGCTCAGGGGACTATAAGCTCATGGCCGCCGTCTAGGGGCGAGAAGGAGTGCTGGACACTATAGGCAGGTGGATCTTGTGGATGTTTGAAGTAGCCTTGTCTTGCCTTCTGGGTAGCTGGGGCGTCGCAAGGGGCTCGAACGAGGGTAAAGTGTGTGACCGTCTTTTTGGTTAATGAGTTGACACAGGCTTCAGGAATTTAGTGGTAGCCAGGTGAGGGGGGGTTCCCTTGTGAGGAGATATTTCGTGTACACACACACACACAGACGAGCACGCATACACATGTACACCTGAGAGCCTGTGTGTGTACACAGCATCTTACACGTGACGGGGTAACGTAGGACACATTTCTTCTCTTTCAGTTTTTCCTCCTCCTTCTCCCTACGCCATGTGTAAGAGATACATCATCAGGTTGTTGTCGCTGATACAGTGTCTGGATTAGTTAGAGCGGTTACAAATTTTGATGGAGGCCTGTCGGGGGGAGGGGGTGGAGGAGTGCCACCTGGTGTTGGCGGGCCAAGGCTGTGGGATATGGGGAAAGTAACTCTGCTCCCCACACACCTGCCTGTCCTCTGCCCCCTACACACCTGCCTGTCCTCTGCCCCCCTACACACCTGCCTGTCCTCTGCCCCTGTACACACCTGGCTTCCCTCTGCCCCCACACACCTGTCTCGAGCCTCACACATCTGTTCTGAGCCCTCACTAGTCACACATGAGTTATGACAGACGTGTAGGAGGTGGGTGGCACCTGGGTGGCACCTGGGTGGCTGGTAGAGGGGCCAGAGTGGAGGAGAGAGAGGAGGAGGTGCCACACGATAGACCAGCAAGGAGAAAAAGCGACCAGTGTGGTTCAGCGAAGGAACAGCGAAGTGGAAATTGCTTAGCGAGGAACTCTTAGTTCCTCATTCCAGAGCTATTGTAACCGCCCAGACCCCTCCCTCTCTCCCCCTACCCCCCCACTCCCCTATTCTTGCATGCGCCTCAGACATCAATGCGAAGGGAAAAAAAGAACACCCATCAATTAGGCTAGCGATCAGTTGGGTTCCCGGCGTGTAATTGTGCTTGCTGAGGTGGTGTTCCGTCAGTAACTCTTGCGGTGTTCCGTTAAGAGTACCTATCGAGCGGTTATCCAATTTTGTTGCTGTACTACACGTGTTCAGCACCCGTACTACACGTGTTTTCGTGACAGCGAACTCATTTTAGCTACAGACGTTGAGTCAGAATAACGTGGCTGAAGATATGATGATCAAACCTCACAAGTCAAGCCTGGCCTCGGGCCGGGCTTGGGGAGTAGAAGAACTCCCAGAACCCCGTCAACCAGGTATCAACCAGGTATCACACACACTAGAAGACGAGGAGACGAAGACGTTTCGCCCCGTCCTGGATCATTACCAAGTCGTTATGTGCTCACATACCACGTGATGATGACGCTGAAGAGGCGTCGTCGTTCCTTCGTCTTCTGGTGTCAGGTTTTGGTCGTCAGCGAAACTCTAGCTAAAAAAGGTTCAGCTATGTTGACCTCCCGACCTTCCAGCACTCTGTCAGTAGCTTCCAGCACTCTGTTAGTAGTTTCCAGCACTCTGTCAGTAGCTTCCAGCACTCTGTTAGTAGTTTCCAGCACTCTGTTAGTAGCTTCCAGCACTCTGTTAGTAGCTTCCAGCACTCTGTTAGTAGCTTCCAGCACTCTGTTAGTAGTTTCCAGCACTCTGTTAGTAGCTTCCAGCACTCTGTTAGTAGCTTCCAGCACTCTGTTAGTAGCTTCCAGCACTCTGTTAGTAGCTTCCAGCACTCTGTTAGTAGCTTCCAGCACTCTGTTAGTAGTTTCCAGCACTCTGTTAGTAGCTTCCAGCACTCTGTTAGTAGCTTCCAGCACTCTGTCAGTAGCTTCCAGCACTCTGTCAGTAGCTTCCAGCACTGTTAGTAGCTTCCAGCACTCTGTTAGTAGCTTCCAGCACTCTGTTAGTAGCTTCCAGCACTCTGTCAGTAGCTTCCAGCACTCTGCCAGTAGCTTCCAGCACTCTGTTAGTAGCTTCCAGCACTCTGTTAGTAGCTTCCAGCACTCTGTCAGTAGTTTCCAGCACTCTGTCAGTAGTTTCCAGCACTCTGTTAGTAGCTTCCAGGACTCTCATGTTCACAACCCTAACCCTAAATAGTGAGGTAACCCCCTCACTATTTAGTATTTGTCTTTACCCCTGCTGCAGGTGTGAGGGCCAACTTCCACCTGTGCCACCCCCCCCCCTCCCCTCGTTCTCTTGGTCCTTACCTGGAAAATATTATGTAGCCACTTTTGAGTATTTTTCCCTCGATATCTTGTACGTTGTGATAATGTCTCCTCTGGAAGTGCACTTTCTCTCGTTTAGTGTAGTTAGGCTGAGTTATCTTAGCCTGTCCTCTTAACCCATCTCTCTTATCTCTTGGGGCTCGTCTCGTAGCGTCTTTGGACATGTACTGCAGTTCTTCTTGGCGGAGAAGTCCTGGAACACTTCTTCGGGTCATAAGAAGATATCTTCTTCTTAGAAGATATTTTTCTATATCTTAGAAGAAGATATCCTATCTTCTCCCCCCTTCGGACTTGGCGGAGTCCATACTGGCGCTTCAAGTTATATATATGACTGGCTGTGCGGGTGTTCAGGCCAGCGGTGGTGTTCCGTCCGTGTTCCGTGAAGGGACATGTGTGGTGATGGACCGTGAGAGCGGGTGTGTGGGGGTGTTGTGTCCTTAGCAGTCGTGTAGGCGGGCGGGCAAAAAGCTGTCCCCCAGATACCCCTTATACCCCCCCCCCCCTCCCCCGGGGGTGTCCAGCGGCTGCGGTTCTGGACTGAAGGTCTCCTGGGGCGCGAGACTCGACCGTCACTTGTCTGGCCAGTGCTGGACATGATGCTCCCCTCGATGCCGGGGAACCTGCTCTCTTCCCGCCTTTTGAGGCACAGGAAGATCTCGCCGCCTCTTGCCGGACTTCTTCAGTTTCTGGTGTTCATGCGGTCTCCGTCTTGTTCCAGGCCGCATCGCGGTGTTCCAGGGGCCGCATTGCGGTGTTCCAGGCCGCATCGTGGTGTTCCAGGGGTGCATTACGGTGTTCCAGGGCCGCATCGTGGTGTTCCAGAGCCGCATCGCGGTGTTCCAGGCCCGCATCGCGGTGTCCCAGGGCCGCATCGCGGTGTTTTGAAGATTAATGGAACTTTAGGGCAAGGAGGGGAGTGAGGCGGAGGCAGGATAAGCGAAGCAAGATCCGCGGAGCTGGTTGTGCCCTGTGGGATTATAGATAGCGTGTGGGCTGTGGTGTGAAGGGTGGGGGAGATAGGGGCTGAGTGTTGAGGGTGGTGGGGAGGGTTGGCTGTTGAGAAGGGGAACTCAAAGTGTAATTTTGGGCGCTGATCTGCTTTGGGATATGGCCCGTGTGGGAGACTGAAAGGAATAAGCGAAGTGGTCCTTGTATCCGGAGCCAAGTGAGTGTGGGTTCGAGGTTGGATTAGGGGGGATGGGTAGGGGGGGGGGGATGCTGGTGCCCGGAGCACGTGGAACGGGCCTTGCATACCGTGCCAAGGACACTGCTGGCCACCCCACCGTCCCCCCCCCACCCCACCCTGTCCTCCGCCCACAACGCCCACTGTCCCCCCTAACCCCCCCCCACTCCTCTCCCTTCTCCCCTATCCCTCCCTGAACCACCTACATTTTCCCTGTTGCCTTGACATTTTAATTTCCTCTGCTGGATATTATCTTTCCCTTCCTCCTCCTCTTTCTTCTCAACCTCATCTTCCTCCTCCTCCTCATCTTCCTCCTCCTCGTCCTCATCTTCCTCCTCCTCATCTTCGTCCTCCTCCTCATCTTCGTCCTCCTCCTCATCTTCCTCCTCCTCCTCATCTTCCTCCTCCTCCTCCTCATCTTCTCTCATTTACTTCTGTCTCATTGTTATGTTCCTGTTTGTCATGATTTGTTTAACTTTTGTTTAGCAGTTTACTGACGTCTGGTTCCTATGTCTGTCTCTGTCTGTCTCAATGACTGCAAGCGAGGCCTGTATACACGAACACCTGTCTACCTGTCTACCTGTCTACCTGTCTACCTGTCTACCTGTCTACCTGTCTGGGAGATAACAAATCCGGTCGAAGGCGCTGAACCCCCCCCCCCTCTTCCCCCGGGGGGGGGTTGAGTTTCTTCCACGAGGCTGTTGTGGGTCAGGGCTGGAGCCAGGTCACAGGTCAGGCCCACACTATAGGTCAGGTCACGCCCTCCCCCCCCCCCCTGTGGAGAAGGCAGCCATAGTGGTGGTGGTGGTAGCCTGATGGTGGTGGTAGTGACGACGATGGTGGTTACACGTAATAACACAGCAACAACAATTATCACAAAATGATAAGACTGTCGGTAAGATGAGGATAAAAAAATTATATATTTAAATGATAAGAAATGGAACACGTACAATTTTTTTTTTACATTATGGCACCGCCTGCCATCCTGGAGCCTGCAGCGTGGTGCCACCGAGTGCCACGCTGACGTAATGGCACGATTGAAATGTGTATCACAATGTTAAGAGCAACATTATGTGACACTATGGTTGTTGTTATTATAGATTCAGCTACTCAGAGCAAGTTGCAAGTAGCACGGGCTATGGTGAGCCCGTAACTTACCCGGCACAGGAGCGGGGCAAGTAGCACGGGCTATGGTGAGCCCGTAACTTACCTGGCACAGGAGCGGGGCAAGTAGCACGGGCTATGGTGAGCCCGTAACTTACCTGGCACAGGAGCGGGGCAAGTAGCACGGGCTATGGTGAGCCCGTAACTTACCTGGCACAGGAGCGGGGCAAGTAGCACGGGCTATAGTGAGCCCGTAACTTACCTGGCACAGGAGCGGTGCTTGACACTATGGTGTCGCGGGCTCGTCTTGTAGCGGTAGTAGGAGCGTGCACGCGCGCGCTGGTGGTGATTGCAACAAGAGCTGAGTGAGTGAGTGAGTGCGTAGAGTGAGTGCGTACCCCCAGCACTCACCCCCGCCCTTGACCTCCCAATACTCACCCTCCACTTGACCCCCAACACCAGGAGGGGCTCTCGAGGGGTAGCTCTTCCCGCTCGAGCCTCACTCAAACACTGTAACTCCTGGAGTTTTCCAACTGTGCTTGTGTTGAAGGCTGGGGGGGGGGGATACCCCAGGAGAGGCGTGCTGAAGAGCAGTGGCACCAGGGCTGACCTGTGTAGGACGCCACGGAGGAATCTTCGACTCAAATAGGCAGAATAAGGTTTATCTCTGTTTGTGTGTTGTTTTTGGTGTATAACTGTTGTGGAGGGGTGGTGGTGGGGAGGGAGGGGGGGGGTGAGATTGTTGTGGAGGGGGTGGTGGTGAGGGGGGGGGGAGGGTTTTTATACTGTTGTGTATGGCTGTTTTTTTTCTACCACAGACGTGGCCACACATTCACAATGCTAACCAGAATATATACATTTTCTTCTGTCCTCCATGGACAGGGATGGAAATCTGTTAAAAATAATTTATTGAACAATGAACCACACAAGGTGATTGTAGTGCTTTTAAAATGCTAATCTAACCTACAAACATAAATACACATGCACGTCTGTCTTACATAAACAGTGTTCGAGGAGTCTTTTTACATAGTGTCATTAATGTGTCTCATATATACACACACACATATATACATTTATGTCTCTCCTACTTTAGCAGGGTAAGATAGTTGTTATAGAAACTAGTGTGTTATTAAGCACTTAACCACTGAAAGTGATTAAGGTGCTTTTACAAGCTCAGGCTATAGGTACATCAAATATATTGTGTAACAGATGCATTACATAGTCAATCTTGGGTACCAGTCCAATATATCATCAAGTGTTCCAGTATTCATACAGTAATTACAGAGTTCAGCATATATCAAGTCAAGCCTGGCCTCGGGCCGGGCTTGGGGAGTAGAAGAACTCCCAGAACCCCATCAACCAGGTATCAACTAGGTAACCCAAGGGCCAGATTCACGAAACAGATACGCAAGCATTTACGAACCTGTTCATTTTTTATCCATCTTTTGCGGCTTTGTTTACAATTATTAAACAGTTAATGAACTCCGAAGCACCAGGAGGCTGTTTAAAACAATAACAACAGTTGATTGGGAAGTTTTCATGCTTGTAAACTGTTTAATAAATGTAACCAAAGCCGCCAAAGATTGAGGAAAGATGTACACGTTCATAAGCGTTTGCGTAACTGCTTTGTGAATCTGACCCCAAGCCCGGCCCGAGGCCACGCTTGACTTGTGCGAGAGGTTGTCATGTAATACTTTGTTAAATTTCTTCTAAATATATATATATATATCTTTCAGTCATTTTATTAATAGTTTTGGAGATGAGACAGCTTAAAAGGAA
>NC_091175.1:7659378-7719378 GCF_040958095.1 Procambarus clarkii | reverse complement strand
GGGGCCCAGACTAACGCTTGGGTAGACTTGCGTGACCAGCATGCACGCACGCACACACACACACACACACACACACACACACACACACACACACACACACACACACACACACACACACACACACACACACACACACACACACACACACGCACACACACACACACACACACACATGTGATGTGGTGGAGGCTGACTCCATACACAGTTCCAAGTGTAGATATGACAGAGCCCGATAGGCTCAGGAATCTGTACACCTGTTGATTGACGTTTGAGAGGCGGGACCAAAGAGCCAGAGCTCAACCCCCGGAAACACAACTAGGTGAGTACAACTAGGTGAGTACACACACACACACACACACACACACACACACACACACACACACACACACACACACACACACTTATAAAGAGCCAATTATAAAGACCAAAGAGCCAAAGCTGAACCCCCGCAAGCACAATTCGGTAAGTACACACACACACACACACACACACACACACACACACACACACACACACACACACACACACACACACACACACACACACACACACACACACACTATTCAAATTAAGGAAGAGTAGAAGGAGAGGACATAGTTGGAAACTGGACAGGACACACAAGTGGGCCTGACACTTAAAAGTTCACAACCAACTTGGTCAGTCTGAGAGTCGTAAATAACGGACAAGATGAGGAAGTTGTCGAAGGCAATTCGATACACAACTTTAAATGCAAATATGACGAGACAATCCCGTGGACCGGGGTTCGATTCCCGGCGAGAAACAAAAATGGGCAGAGTTTCTTTCACCCTGATTTTCCCCCTGTTACCTAGCAGTAAATAGGTACCTGGGAGTTACAGTTGTTACGGGCTGCTTCCTGTGTGTGTGTGTGTGTGTGTGTGTGTGTGTGTGTGTGTGTGTGTGTGTGTGTGTGTGTGTGTGTGTGTGTGTGTGTGTGTGGAGGCAGACGGTGGACGCGTGGCAGACCAGCAGGAGACCAGCGAGGAGCCGACATGCTGGGAACGTGGCAGTGTGGCCCACCGCTGCCCACCTGGTCCACTTGCGACGGCCCGCCTGGCTGGCCCCCACTTGGACCGTCGGGGATTGAACGCCGACTTGCATGATACAAAAGTCGTGGCTGTATCGAGCGGTACAACGTCGACCCACACGACAAGCACAATGTCCAGTATAGTTCACCCGTCACATTGATCTTATCAATCGACCTGGACAGGGTTTGAGCCTCAAAGATGGACTCGATATTAAAATTAAGTTGTAATGAGACCATTGTAGTGTAATTCAGAGCAAAGTGCATTAGTGGGGTACTATGACGGTAAATTATGATTTATGTAGTGACAAGATGTTCAGTAGAAAGTGACAGCTGATGTCCTATGCAACAGCTGTTGTATTCACAGTAATCTATCAACGTGGTAACATAGATGATGGTGTTGGGTCGTGTATGCTGCCAGGAATCTCCACTTAACGAGCTCCAGCAAAGAACGTACACAGACTCAACGTATGAACGTAACTGCCCCTTCCCCCCCCCCCACACACCACTGAACACCTTATTCTCAACTGAACCAACGTTAGAATTCAATTGAACTCCTAGTAATGACCACTAGTTAACTCTTAGTTAGCTGAGTGTCTCAGATCAGTCACCCACAGGTCCTCGTGGACCTGTGGGTGACTTGCCTGACCAGCACGCAAGTCTATTCTTATTTAAGTGTTAAGGTCAGTCAAGCTAAGATCATTGAAATGTAAAGCACGTCAACACTTAAAGGAGTAAATGTTGCAGTTTTAAGTATGAATTCCCGTGGTAATTGTGCTCCCTCCTCCAGAGAGCAAGTTTCCTCCCTGGTATTTTGCTCACAATAGTTCCCACTACATCGTCCCTGTGTTGGCGACTGTGGGGGAGGAGGGGTGGGGAATGTGGGGGGGCGGACACTCACTTTCCCCCCCGCACTTGTCCCCCACCACCACAAGCCTTCCTATCAACTTTACAACATAGGGATCTTAAATTAGGCTTTCAGATCCATTTTTCCAACCCGTTCTCGCACTTTCTTACAGTCAATATTGACTTATTAAATAAGTGCATATGTGACATACTAATTTATTGTGAATATTTTAGTTTATCTTGAAAAGCTTCATAGAAAACACCGACCTTACCTAACCTTCTTAGTATGTTAAGATAAGCATCTTATTGCTTCGTAATAAGACACACACACACACACACACATACACACACATACACGTTCGTACGTACATCATGGAGTTGATAAACCAATGAGGGAATGTGGCAGATTGGAGGTCTGCTGGAAAGGTGTGATGGGCAGGATATCAGTGAGAGTAGTGTGTGCGTGTGTGTGGGGGGGGGGGGGAGCACACACTACACTCAGATATTGCACCAACAACAAGAAGTAACAGCGTGCACACACTCTCCTCTCTCACTCTTCTCTCTCACTCAAATGGGGACTCGCAATACATCATAAAACCAGACTTGCTCAAATCTTGTACACACGATACAGGGCCGAGTCCGAATTACCAGTGACTGTTGAAGTACAAGAGCTAATTTGCCACCCCAGTCATCGCGTATGTACTGTGGACCCTGGCTTAGGAGCTATAGCACAACCCACTTAAATACACGAATGTCTGTACTTGTAATTCTTGTTTTTATTTCGGCGGGTACTATGCAAGCCAATCAGAACTAACCACCGTAGTTCGAGCCGTGTTCTCATTGGCGCGGCTGGGTCGACCAAGGGTCATCCTCGAGCGACTGGAAGACGTGACTGAAATTTGGGCCAGCATATAATTTCCGCACGGGTCCTGTCACACATGACTGCCCTTGACCTACGGTTTGGGGGCTACGTTCCTGAGCCTATTATGTGTGCCTCTGTAACTTTTCCACTCTTTGATGGGGTTCTGGGAGTTCTTCTGCTCCCCAAGCCCGGCCCGAGGGCAGGCTGTGAGAGTTTGGTCCACCAGGCTGTTGCTTGGAGTGGCCCACAGGCCCACATATCCACCACAGCCCGGTTGGTCCGGCACTTCTTGAAGAAAACACAATCTAGTTTCCTCTTGAAGATGTCCACGGTTGTTCCGGCAATATTTCTTATGCTCGCTGGGAGGGTGTTGAACAACCGTGGACCTCTGATGTTTATACAGTGTTCTCTGATTGTGCCTATGGCACCTCTGCTCTTCACTGGTTCTATTCTGCATTTTCTTCCATATCGTTCACTCCAGTACGTTGTTATTTTACTGTGTAGATTTGGGACCTGGCCCTCCAGTATTTTCCACGTGTACATTATTTGGTATCTCTCTCGTCTCCTTTCTAGTGAGTAGGTCGTCAGACATCATTATTCCCAAATCCTTTACATGTTGCCTTCCTACTATGGGCATATTCGATTGTGTTTTGTACCCTGTATTATGTTTAAAGTTCTCACTGCCGCTCGGAGGATGTCCAACCACTTGGACTGGACGGTAGAGCGACGGTCTCGCTTCATGCAGGTCAGCTTCCAATCCCCGATTGTCCAAGTGGTTGGGCAACCAATCCTTTCTGCCCGTCCCACTTCCTCCACCACCCCGTCCCATCCCAAATCTTTATCCTGATCCCTTCCAAGGGCTATATAGTCGTAATGGCTTGGCGCTTCCCCCTGATAGTTCCCTTCACAGGATGGGTATGGGGTGCATAATTAATTAGCTGTAGTAAAGCGTGACATAATCTCCCCACTGCCGCTAAGGGTTACTAATTTGACATAAAGTAGCCCATCTTGAGAGATCAGTCGCACCACTTACGGGCTATTCATGCCCGTGCCACCTCTCGGGTGGCTTAATCTTCATCAGTCAATCACATCAGTCGCCGAGCAAATGGATGGGTTGATCATTTGCATAAGTCCCGAATGATAGACGGTGATTGGGACCCTGGGTCACAGACCCCCCCCCCTCCTGTGTCCAGCTGATATGATAGTGATTGTGGTGATGGTGGTAGTTGTGGTGGTAGTTGTAGTGGGAGTTGTGGTGGTAGTTGTTCCGGTGAGGGTGGTAGAAGGTGATTGTAGTTGTGGTCGCCACAATATTGCGAAGATAAACGGTAAAATGGAATGACATGGGGAAGAAATTGATGAATGTGAAACAAAAGAGGTATAGGGTGTAGAGGGGGGGAAGGGGCAGGAGAGGGGGGAGGGGCAGGAGAGGGGGGAGGGGCAGGAGAGGGGGGGGGGGGCAGGAGAGGGAGGGGGGGGAAGGGGAGGTAGAGGGAAAGGGGCTCTGAGCATTAATATGTAATAAGCCAGCCAAGGATGACAAATGGACTGGCCTCTTGGGAGTCTTGCTGGTGTGATGTTAATGGGCCCTATGTGTCCTGGGGTCCACTCCTGCCCTCCTGTGTGTCCTGGGGTCCACTCCTGCCCTCCTATGTGTCCTGGGGTCCACTCCTGCCCTCCTGTGTGTCCTGGGGTCCACTCCTGCCCGCCTGTGTGTCCTGGGGTACACTCCTGCCCTCCTGTGTGTCCTGGGGTCCACTCCTGCCCGCCTGTGTGTCCTGGGGTCCACTCCTGCCCGCCTGTGTGTCCTGGGGTCCACTCCTGCCCTCCTGTGTGTCCTGGGGTCCACTCCTGCCCTCCTATGTGTCCTGGGGTCCACTCCTGCCCTCCTGTGTGTCCTGGGGTCCACTCCTGCCCTCCTGTGTGTCCTGGGGCCCACTCCTGCCCTCCTGTGTGTCCTGGGGTCCACTCCTGCCCTCCTGTGTGTCCTGGGGTCCACTCCTGCCCTCCTGTATGTAGCAGGGCAGGAGTGGCAAGTGCGTGTACTCACCTAGTTGCGCTTGCGGGATTGAGCTTCGGCTCCTTTGATCCCGCCTCTCAACTGTCAGTCAACTGGTGTACAGATTCCTTAGCCGTGTGTGTGTGTGGGTGGGAATCAAGAGATGAAGTTCAACCCCTTAAAATGTATTCCATTTTCGCGCTGCCTTCACAATTAGCATATTGTTAAAACCAGCTAAACGCCATCGTATATGTTGTGATCATGTCTCTGTGCCTTCATTTGCTGTACCTCAGGCATTGTATATATGAAAACAGCATTATGCACTTCTATGGATCTTTTGAAACCTGTAGATTTTATTGAGAAGGTGCAGGTCCCATGCCTGCGCTGCATACTTCACTATTTGTCTCACGTACGGGGTGCGTGATTGGTAGTGTTTGTGGTCACTAAGTTACAAGAGAAAATAAAGAATTAACATGACATTTATGATATATCTTCGTGGGTGTCCCTGAGAGACAGAGTGGGTGTACGTTTCTGTGAAGTGCTGGACGGAAATGCCAGAGAGAGAGAGAGAGGGGGAGGGAGGGGGTCACACACACACACACACACACACACACACACACACACACACACACACACACACACACACACACACACACACACACACACACACACACACACACACACACACACACACACACACACACACGCACACGCACGTACGTGGGCACGTACAGCAGACATTCAGGTGATGGTACTGTGCCTTTCAAAGAGTTTCTGAGTGTTGCTAGGATTGATGAATGAGCTGAAGTGTGTGCAGCGTCGCCTTGTGACGCATTACAACCCCTGGCTCCAGTGTGACGCATCACAACCCCTGACTCCAGTGTGACGCATCACAACCCCTGGCTCCAGTGTGACGCATCACAACCCCTGACTCCAGTGTGACGCATCACAACCCCTGGCTCCCGTGTGACGCATCACAACCCCTGGCTCCAGTGTGACGCATCACAACCCCTGGCTCCAGTGTGACGCATCACAACCCCTGGCTCCAGTGTGACGCATCACAACCCCTGGCTCCACGCATGTGGGACACTTGTTAAAGCGTTTAAGATGAGTATTAATGGATGAAAATAGTACTACTCTGCAGGTGGAAGTGAGAGTTGAAGGAAGAGACGGTAGTGGGAGGGGAGGGGGGGTGTTGGTGGTGTAGGTATGTGAAGTAGATGGGGACAGGTAGACGTGAGCACCCATGCCTCCCCGCCCGCCTGCACGGGAGGTCTTCGTGGTTGCATCATAAATCTGTTACGTTCCCCGATGCAAATTTACCTAGAGCAGGCGAAGCGCGTACTTGCTGTTCTCGAGATGTATGTGCGTGTGCGTGTGTGCGTGGGTGAGTGCGTTTGTGTGCGTGGGTGAGTGCGTTTGTGTGCGTGGGTGAGTGCGTTTGTGTGCGTGGGTGAGTGCGTTTGTGTGCGTGGGTGAGTGCGTTTGTGTGCGTGGGTGAGTGCGTTTGTGTGCGTGGGTGAGTGCGTTTGTGTGTGTGTGTGTGTGTGTGTGCGTTTGTGTGTGCGGGTGAGTTCGTTGGTGTGTGGGTGAGTGCGTTTGTGTGCGGGTGAGTGCGTTGGTGTGCAGCAGGACGTATCTACATAAATTTATATTAACACAGGGTTAACAAAACTTACACGAACCATGCGTAAACAGATTGTAAAAGAATTACAAACTTTTGTAATCGACATAAGGCAAATACGCCCCAAAAAACAACATCAAAGGAACTGGTTTAAGTTGTATCTTAATAAGATCTTAATACATAAAAAAAAATAGTTGGGTCTGGCAGCCCAAACTAAGTCGGAGTGAAGGCCACAGAAAACGGAGTCAGCGCTAAGCTTAGAACCTGAGAATGCTGTTATTATATATATAGTCTCTATATGTGGGTCTTTGTGTGTATATATATAATATATATAATATAAGCAATAGCAGAGAACTATAACTGGGTCATAGGGGACAGTTATGACAATGAGGAAGATATGCTTTCAGAGAAAGCAATATTTTTGGAGGGAAGAAATAGGGGAAAAAGAGAAGAGAGGGAAATATGTGCGGGGAGAATTAGGCGGGTCCAGGGAGGAATGTCACATGGCGTTGTCAGTTAGTGTGGTGTTGCCGCGCGCCGCCAGCGTCACGTTCCTCTCTCTTACTGGCGCCAGGCTTGCGCCTCTGACTGCGCCTCTACCACCCTTACCCTGCGCCTTCCAGCCTTCTTCCCCCAAGGATCATTTGTCCTTATCGTCACTTATCCGCAAGACGCATAAGCCGAAATAAAAAAAAGTCAAATTATTGCATGTGGCAACTTGGGTCACTCGGTGCGTCATGTCCTAGTTATCGAGTGCTAATTATTATACCTTTTTTTATTATTGGTTAAGCAATTTGATGTTAAATGTTTTTAGTTCCGCATTGTCGAATTCTATTAGAGAGTCACGGTAAAGGAGGAGAGGAATGATTGAGGTTGTAATAGACATGTTACGGAGATTACTTGTCATCGGTGTTGCCATTTAGAGGTCCGTGGCCTTGGCTGGTCGATGGCGGACTCACGACTCTCAACTATTCTATCTTCATTCTCCTTCAGGGAAAAGTATTTTGTTTTTGTCTCGCTCCAAATCGTGCTTATTATATGGGGTTTTCCGTTTGGCTTGATGCGGCATCCTGATGTTAGGGTGTTGGAGGAGGGAGATGAGCGCTGGTGTGATGCTGGAGAGAGAGAACCATGGGATAACTAACAGCTTACTCCCGTTGTTGGTGTCCTCACCTCTCATGTTGGGCCACCAGCACGCTCTGTCTTCCTTATAACCGATATGTTCAGTAACAGTCCCTTGTCATCCATCCATCCATCCATCCATCCAGCCACCCCTCTCTCTCTCACACTCGCGCTCTCGCTCGTAAGGTGTTGATCAGTACCGAGGCTTCGTTGAAATCTCTCCCATTGTGGCTCTCAATCCCACACCCTCACCTCCTCCATTACAGGAGAGAGAGAGAGAGAGAGAGAGAGAGAGAGAGAGAGAGAGAGAGAGAGAGAGAGAGAGAGAGAGAGAGAGAGAGAGAGAGAGAGAGAGAGAAAGAGAGAAAGAGAGAAAGAGAGAGAGAGAGAGAGAGAGAGAGAGAGAGAGAGAGAGAGAGAGAGAGAGAGAGAGAGAGAGAGAGAGAGTACACATGTAGGGCCATTATGGATGTGTTCAAGAGTTTGAGCAGCCATCACTGCGGACCTGTGGTTGGCGTGGCCAGGCTGGTGTACTTATTGGGGGAGAATTTAATTTTAGTGTGAGAATGTTGTGTCTGGATCTTTTTGTGGTCGTGGGACCGTCTCAAAGCTCACAAAATATACTCTGGAAAAAAAAGAGACGAGAACGATATCACGATATCCTACCAACAAGCATAAGAAACTTTGCCGAAACAAAGGTGGACTTTTTATGAAATATTCGGGTTGGTGCAAGAAGTGCCGGAGCAAGCGGGCTGTTGTGGGTATGGGAGTCTTCGGGCCGTTCTAAGCAACAGTCTGTTGGAGTAAGGTATCACAAGACGAGCCTGGGCCCCGGGCCGGTCTTGGGGACAAGAAGAATTCCCAGAACGCTCTCGCTCCTTCCCTCCCTCCCTCCCTTTCCTTCTCCCTTCCACTTGTCTGTCACTCTGTCCATCTGACTGCCGCCAAGCCTCCTTTCAACGGACATAAACTGACACCTGAAGGTGCCAAATTAATCCAGACAGACAGACAGGGAGTAAATATCAAACCCGTCCCGAAAATAAACTTATTGGTGTACGCTACACAACACGCGAGATACTGATGTAGGTGGGAAGAGAGAGAGAGAGAGAGAGAGAGAGAGAGAGAGAGAGAGAGAGAGAGAGAGAGAGAGAGAGAGAGAGAGAGAGAGAAGAGGGAGAGAGATCACCGTTGGAAGCAAGCAAGGGAGGCAGGCAGGACAGCAGACAAGGGGAGGGAGAGAGGTGGAGGGAAAGTTACCTACCCCCCCAAGGTTGCCTGCACGGCCGCCGCCCACACAGACAAGAGCTGTTACTTGGATTACTACCCACACCTTTGTTGAAGTCTCCGCCACTGATTATAGGCGCCTGGGCCCTTGTCACCACTCTGCTGCCTCCTCCCGTGCCTCCGCTGCCATCACTGTCGAGTAGGCACTCTCAGGGTGGCTCTTGCCAAGCTCCCCACCATCACACACCCCCCAAGATCCCCCACACCCTCCCACACGCCCCTAAATACCCCTACATACCTCCCCCACACACCCCTAAGACCCCCCACACACCCCTAAGACCCCCCACACACCTTCCACACACCCCTAAGACCCCCCACACACCCCCACACACCCCCAAGACCACCCCACACACCCCCCACACAAGAAATACATTTAACGCGTCACAACATGTCCTTCCCTTTATGCTGTAACTTAACTTTTAAGGTTTAATTTGAAGGGGGGTGTTAACAAGTAGTGTTAGCGAGTAGTGGTGATTTGTGATAGTGGTGATGGTGGTGGTGGTGGTGGTGGTGGTGGTGGTGGTGATGGTGGTGGTGGTGGTGGTGGTGGTGGTGGTGGTGATGGTGGTGGTGGTGATGGTGGTGGTGGTGGTGGTGGTGGTGGTGGTGGTGGTGGTGGTCATGGTGGTGGTGGTGGTGGTGGTGGTGGTGGTCATGGTGGTCGTGGTGGTGGTGGTGGTCATGGTGGTGGTGGTGGTGGTGGTCCGCTGCTGATAATGGTCGCTATCAGTTCTGGGTCGTCTGGTAGGTTAGGTTAGGGCATGTTAGTACGAGAGCTTATTGATGTTGGGAACGGGTTAAGTTGTGGGCGTGTGGAGGAGTGCGTGGGCGTGTGGAGGAGTGCGTGGGCGTGTGGAGGAGTGCGTGGGCGTGTGGAGGAGTGCGTGGGCGTGTGGAGGAGTGCGTGGGCGTGTGGAGGAGTGCGTGGGCGTGTGGTGGAGTGCGTGGGCGTGTGGTGGAGTGCGTGGGCGTGTGGAGGAGTGCGTGGGAGTGTGGTGGAGTGCGTGGGCGTGTGGTGGAGTGCGTGGGCGTGTGGAGGAGTGCGTGGGCGTGTGGAGGAGTGCGTGGGAGTGTGGTGGAGTGCGTGGGCGTGTGGTGGAGTGCGTGGGAGTGTGGTGGAGTGCGTGGGCGTGTGATGGAGTGCGTGGGCGTGTGGTGGAGTGCGTGGGCGTGTGGTGGAGTGCGTGGGCGTGTGGTGGAGTGCGTGGGCGTGTGGTGGAGTGCGTGGGCGTGTGGTGGAGTGCGTGGGCGTGTGGAGGAGTGCGTGGGCGTGTGGAGGAGTGCGTGGGCGTGTGGAGGTGGTGTGGGTTGACCGGGCCAAGTGGCGCCCATATATGTGTGGTGAGGCTTGCTGGGCTCGCCATTCATAGTCCGCCTCACACTGGGTCCTCGGGGGGGGGGGGCGAGCTGGTTTGGGTGGTGGTGGTGGGGGGGGGGTGGAACTGCTTGTGGTGGTAGGGTGGTGGTGGAGTGTGGTCACTGGTTATGGTGGTAGGGTGGTGGTGGAGTGTGGTCACTGGTTATGGTGGTAGGGTGGTGGTGGAGTGTGGTCACTGGTTATGGTGGTAGGGTGGTGGTGGAGTGTGGTCACTGGTTATGGTGGTAGGGTGGTGGTGGAGTGTGGTCACTGGTTATGGTGGTAGGGTGGTGGTGGAGTGTGGTCACTGGTTATGGTGGTAGGGTGGTGGTGGAGTGTGGTCACTGGTTATGGTGGTAGGGTGGTGGTGGAGTGTGGTCACTGGTTATGGTGGTAGGGTGGTGGTGGAGTGTGGTCACTGGTGGTGGGGTGGAGTGTTACCTAACTCCTTAAGTCCCGCCTAAGAGCCGTCCTGTACCTGGTACAGTTTTTTTCCGACCTCCTTGTCGTATTTGGTCTTAAAGTTACGGCTGTAGAAGGCTACAGTAACTTTTAATACCAGAGAGATCCACTGGTTGTTCCACCTCTACGCGGCCCGGGCATCTACTTCCATTTCTTTGACCCATTTTGCATTTTCCAGTTGCCATCTATGTCTTCTCGCTCTAGTTTAAAAAAAGCTGCCCCCCCCCCTATCCATCCAATGTGTTCTTAGTATCTTGTATGTAGGGATCAAGTCCTCACTTCCTTCTCTCCTTTACAACTGTGAGATTTGAGTTCCCTAGTCTTCAAAATTCTTGCACTGATCTTGTTGTAAACTTTTGAACCTTTTCAAGATTACTTTTTTCTGCATCTAGTATTGGCTAACTTGATTGTCTTGGAATAGTCCTTAAGTACTTACACGTCGTTCAGATGTTTGTCGTATGGTGGCAGGTGTGCCATTATCGTGTGCCTCTGGTGGCACTGTTGGAATTATACACATTTCCAGTGTGTATAATTGAGTGAATTATACAATCTTTCCAATTACTGTCCTGGCCCCTTCATTTAAACATACTGTTGTCTCTTAGTGTATATATATTGCGATCTTAGTTATCAATGGGGCAGTTTAGTGCGGTCACATCTACGTATTGGGATGCTGTGTCCTCGAGTACTTTCCCAGTGGGGGGAACTGTGGTGTGAACGCCGACGACACACACTTCAGAACGCTCTCTCTCGTCGGCGTTCACGGAACTGTATCAAGGATTGTCTGTCGAAATGTTTTAGCGTCCCATAATTTAATAATAGGAGTGCGTTGGGTGTTGCACAGTGCTTTGGGAGGGTGGTGCACATTACCTTTGGAGGCAGGAGGGTGTTGCACAGTCCCTTGGGGTTGAATGAAACAGGGAGGGAGAGGGTAGGGTGCCGGGGAGTGCCTCAAGGTAAGAGAAGGGGGTATGGTCTAAGGTGCCCTTGAAGACCCGTGTCTTGCTGGTAGCAGCAAAAAAGTACAGAGGAGAGTGGTAGTCGCGCCGAGCGCTGCCCGAGCGGGTGTGGTGCCTACAGGCGTCAGGGAGGAGGAGGAGGAGGAGGTGATGCCTGCAAGCATGACGAGGGAGGAGGGAAGAGGTGCTTCAAGCAATGGGTGGAGGGAGGGAGGGAAGGGGGGGGATGTGTGGTTCCTGCTTCCACTCTCACACCTGCTTGCTGGCTTCATGTCTGTTTTCATTTCATCTCTTCTCTTCTTCACTGGGATGAGGTGAGGTGGGGGTGTTGGGGGCGGGATTAGGGGGGTGATGCCAGGTGGGGTGAGGCTTTTAGATAGCGTTGGTTGGGTGTGGAGTAAGGGTAAGGGGGCTGGGTGTGGAGTGTGGAGTAAGGGTGGGGGGCTGGGTGTGGAGTAAGGGTGGGGGGCTGGGTGTGTAGGGGTGGAGTAAGGGTGGGGGGCTGGGTGTGGGGTGTGGAGTAAGGGTGGGGGCTGGGTGTGTGGGGTGTGGAGTAAGGGTGGGGGGCTGGGTGTGGGGCGGGGGCGACTCCTCCTGGCACCGGTAGACGGACGTGAAAATATGTGACTCTGGCCTTGTGTGAGAGGCTCCTCTCCCTCTCCCCTTATATCTCGTGCCCCTTTCATCCCCTCTATCCCCCCCCCCCCCCCCCCCCGTCCTAGAAGTGCCTGGTTGGGTTACTTTGTGGTTTGGTCGTGTTTGGATAGGTGGACCGTTTGCTGTGCAATAAAGAACAATGTGTCTTTACACTTACAACACTTCAATGTGACGTTAAACGGAAGGTTTTCTTGCAGTGTTCTCTTCCCTAGTTAACGTTTAACTACAAACTAACAAACGTTTAGATTGTAGGCGTTGAAGGGTGAGGAGGAGGAGGAGGTGCAGTCAGCAGGCCTAGACCTGCCTGCACCAGCCTTGCATTAGTTCCAGGGACCAATGTCCTCCCGCGGCCCTGTCTTTGCAGACCAGGCCTGATAGTTGGAGATCAGGGTCAACCAGGCTCTATAAGCTGCAGCTGCTCGCTGACATACGTGCACCAAACTTGTTCTACACCTGTCCCTATGAAAGGTGAGGACAGTGCCAGCAGTAGCCTCGCCTGGGATGACAACCCCACCAAGCTTTTTCCTTGTAACCAGTTTTCTTTGCCTCCCTTAACTCCCTCTGCACACTAGCTTATATATTGTCAAATGTGGCGTCTGGATACCGTAGAGTGATGTCAAGAAATCTGTAAAACACTACATATTTTAATATCTTACCCTTCAGACCTGCCGATATGAGGTATCTGGAGCCTTTCAACTACCATGTTCACTCCCGTAGTCTTGCAGATATCATGATAATGCATCCAAAGTTTGCCAGTGCAAGCTACTGATCACATGCCCCCTCGGCATGACCATTGTGCGGGATGGGCATGGCAATGACATAGCTCGCCCTTGGCACAGACGCGTAACCCTTCATCTACTGAAGTCTAGGGTATAGATGGCTATCATGTTAACACAAAGTATTAGAAAACACCACAAAGGGTTTCATATATATAGGCAAGACGCCACGAAACGGCCGAGGAAGCTTGCCTGAGCGCTTTCGCGTTCGTTAATATGTCGTTATGTTTTGATGAACGCGACAGCGTCTCAGTTTTCTAAGAGGGAGATGCAGCTCCTGGGCTCCGCCTTCAGAAGTGTCATGTAATTATTCCCGAACTCCTACTGTTGTACCGTGGCTGGACTTGTCACTGCATGTAGGTCGCCTCCAGATCCTCCTTCGTCTCTCTTTCACTGCACACGTTCACTGCACACGCTCCCTGCACACGTTCACTGCACACGTTCACTGTACACGCTCCCTGCACACGTTCACTGCACACGCTCCCTGCACACGTTCACTGCACACGTTCACTGCACACGTTCACTGCACACGCTCCCTGCACACGCTTACTGCACACGTTCACTGCACACGTTCACTGCACACGCTCACAAGTATATCGAATTTATACTTCCTGATGTTCCTTTGGCTCAACTGTCTTGTACTGCCACACATACTAAGTAGCTTGTCTTTGTCTTGTGTGTGTGTGTGGGTGTGGGTGTGTGTGTGTGTGTGTGTGTGTGTGTGTGTGTGTGTGTGTGTGTGTGTGTGGGTGTGTGTGTGTGTGTAGGTGTGTGTGTGGGGGGGGGGAGGTTGCTGGGGTTTTACTCTCGCTGTGGTTGCATTGGTTGTGGTTCAGCTCCTGGGTCCCACCATATAACATTTCTCAACAGACGAGCTCATTCCATTTCTTCAATACCTTTGCACTGAAATCACTGTGGAATTATTGGTTATTTTTCCATCATTTTTTTTTTGTATGCAAGGAGAGGGGGGGAAGGGGGGGGAGGGTAAAGCGTAGACCTGCCCCCCCCCCACCTCCTCCTCCTCCATGGGCTCTGACCCCCTCCCTACCCCCACAAGACCCCCCCACCCCTCCCTAGCAACCCGTCTGGCAGCGCTCCCTGAGGGTGTGAGGGAGATAATGAGGGAGAGAAGTCCTTCTGCTGCGTGTGTCCGGCGCGGGTGGGCTTGGGTGAGTGGGGCGGGCCTGGGGGGGGAGGGGGTGGTGATGGAGAGCTGGGGAGATGGGGGGGGGGCGGTGGTGGTGGAGTGTTGGAGAATATGAGGGAGAGAGAAGGTTGATGAGGCACCAACAGTTATGGTGGGGAATGGATGAAGGGTGAGACAGGAGGAAAGAGACGCAGGGAGATTGGGGGGGGAAAGGGATGGAAGGAAGGGGTGGTGGGATGGGGAGAGAGAGAGGGAAGGGAAGGGTGGTTAGCAAAGTGTGGTGCTCGAGTCGTTCAGGTGGTTCGCGAACGACTTGTGGACGACTGGAGACTCCCAGCTGCTGTCGTCCAGCGGTCCTCATCCTGGCGGTCGTGTCGTGTGTGCATTTACTATTTGTTCCTGCAGGATCGAGCTGTTAGCTCTTGGGCCCCACCTTTCTGGCCCGTCGGTTGTCTAATGTCGGAAAAGACTCCCGACCTCTTGTCTTCCATCATATCTGCTACATACAGCTCTCTCTCTCTCTCTCTCTCTCTCTCTCTCTCTCTCTCTCTCTCTCTCTCTCTCTCTCTCTCTCTCTCTCTCTCTCTCTCTCTCTCTCTCTCTCTCTCTCTCTCTCTCTCTCTCTCTCTCTCTCTCACACACACGTCCCCAGGATGCTGCCCGTAGCAGCTCTCTAACTCCCACGTACCTAGGTGAACAGGGGCACCAGGTGAAAAACTCGGCCCCCATTTGTTTCTGCCTAACATTATCCATACATCGGTCTCTTCCTAACACTTTCTTCCCTCATTCCCCACCTCACACCCCACTAATGATCACCACCCCAAACATTTCTCCCCCAATTCCGACCTATTGGCGTCATGTACCATATCGCCAGCCTGCCCCTGCCCCCCCCATACCACCCCCCCTGCCCTAACCTACCTCCTGCCCTCCCCCCCCCCCCACGTCCTGCCCTAACCTACCTTCTGCCCTAAATTCTTCCTACCCCCCCCCATCCCCTGCCTTCCATAAAACAACACAGCCGAATTCGTCACAGTAACGAGGCTCGAGCAGTTAACAACTCTCAGTAACGAGGTGGTTGGGGGGGGGGAGGGAGTTAATAAGGAAAGCGGAAAGTTGTGGGGGCAGCATGGAGGATCACTAGTGGAGGGGTTATGAGACGCCCAACAATGGGGGAGTGGAGTATGGATGGGGGAAGAATAAGGGGGTTGATAGTGGTTGTGTGGCAGGTAGTCCTGAAGAATGGGTAGGTGGCAGGTAGTCCTGAAGAATGGGTAGGTGGCAGGTAGTCCTGAAGAATGGGTAGGTGGCAGGTAGTCCTGAAGAATGGGTAGGTGGCAGGTAGTCCTGAAGAATGGGTAGGTGGCAGGTAGTCCAGAAGAATGGGTAGGTGGCAGGTAGTCCTGAAGAATGGGTAGGTGGCAGGTAGTCCTGAAGAATGGGTAGGTGGCAGGTAGTCCTGAAGAATGGGTAGGTGGCAGGTAGTCCTGAAGAATGGGTAGGTGGCAGGTAGTCCAGAAGAATGGGTAGGTGGCAGGTAGTCCTGAAGAATGGGTAGGTGGCAGGTAGTCCTGAAGAATGGGTAGGTGGCAGGTAGTCCTGAAGAATGGGTAGGTGGCAGGTAGTCCTGAAGAATGGGTAGTTGATCTATGGAATAAATTATCTTGTATCGTGATAGACGTGGGGGTCACATGGTTGTTTCAAGTGTAGGATAGACATGCATATGTAGGAATGAGTTTGGGGGTCGATATAAATTGGAGCTGGCTTGTATTTTCCAATAGGCCTTCAGTAGTTTCCTAAAGTCTTAGTTGCTGGTGTGACGGTGGCAGTACACGCCATTCGGGGCTGGCAGGTGTGTGTGTGTGTGTGTGTGTGTGTGTGTGTGTGTGTGTGTGTGTGTGTGTGTGTGTGTGTGTGTGTGTGTGTGTGTGTGTGTGTGTGTGTGTGTTGTATATTTGACACATGTTTGTGCAGCTGTTGCCACGCTGTGACTCTGCTGTGCACCACAGCAATGCCCAACCGCACCAGTTCTCTAACCCTGGCTATGCAGCACCGACAAGAGATGCATGTATGCGAGTTAGCATTGTATAAATCTATGGCCACGTCTGTGATAGGGGGGAAAAACTACCAAAAAACCCACTTATGAAGATTTTAATCATGTTAGGAAAAATTGACTGAATTTATATACAAGTATTAATTTGTGCCCAAAAAATCATTTCTCAAATATGACCAACAGAAACATAGAAAAACATAGAAAGAAAAGGTCATAAACTCGATTTAAGAAGGACATAGGATGTCAAAATAACCTAGCGATGAAGACCAAGCAGAAGCCCGAACACATTAGGAGAAAGTTGAGGGGTTACCTGACCAGGTAACCAGACTTAAGGGGCCGGAACCCAATACTTCACAGTCGGTAATTAGAAGGTATGCGAGATCCCGACTGGAAATTTCTTAAGAGTTACTTAAGAACGAACCGACACAATTACCAGCGATTTGGCAAGACAACACGAGTACGCTTACCCAGGAACTTGGCTACGTCCAGACACCGACAAGTGACGTGGTGACTCTCCACTCGAAGGGTAATGGTCCTTGACCGTTCTGAGTTGCTGCAGCAACTTGTCTGGCAAATTTCGATTAACTAGTCGATTTCTCTCCGGGAACTGCTGTCCGGTATAGAACTATTTGCGAGAAGAGTCACCGGCAATTCTAACTACTCTGAAGGGATCAACGTCTTCCGTTCAGAGGGACGCGGGTAACTCCCTCACTCTCCCCTGAGAGAGAGAGGGAGGGAGAGAGAGGGAGGGAGAGAGAGAGAGGGAGGGAGGGAGGGAGGAAGGGAGAGAGAGAGAGAGGGAGAGAGAGAGAGAGAGAGAGAGAGAGGGAGGGAGAGAGGGAGGGAGGAGCAGCAGGTAGCTCCTTCAATCTCCCCTAAGTGACGGGACCTTACAGTGGAGGGCCTCGGGCAGTAGAAGAGAACCCCCGAGACCCTCTCCAGGTATGCCTCAGGTAAAGGCTACCATGCGGGAGGAAGGCAGTGGGAGCTGTGAGCGAACACTGACCACCTCTGGGCCTCAGACAGACAGACAGACAGACAGACAGACAGACAGACAGACACACAGACAGACAGACAGACAGACAGACAGACAGACAGACAGACAGACAGACAGACAGACAGACAGACAGACAGATACACAGACACACAGACACACAGAGACAGACACACACACACACACACACACACACACACACACACACACACACACACACACACACACACACACACACACACACACACACACACACACACACACACACCAAGGAGTGTGTGTGTGTGTGTTATTCCTCCAAGGAGTGCCGGACCAACCGGGCTGTGGTGGGTATGTGGGCCTGCGGGCCGCTCCAAGCAACAGCCTGGTGGACCAAACTCTCACAAGTCAAAGCCTGGTGGACCAAACTCTCACAAGTCAAGCCTGGCCTCGGGCCGGGCTTGGGGAGTAGAAGAACTCCCAGAACCCCATCAACCAGGTATCAACCAGGTAACACCACACACACACACACACACACACACACACACACACACACACACACACACACACACACACACACACACACACACACACACACACACACACACACACACACCGCTCCACTACCAGCGATAACAAGACGGATGAACATACTGAAGACAGTAATTGGCACACGGCATCTATAAGCCAATGAAGGGTGGAGATTATCTTAATATATTTGTGTCTAACGAACGAAAAATGTTAAAATAACAAATAGGAAAAGTCAAGTAAGGCTCCCTGAAGGCTACCTGAAGGCTACCTTAAGGTTACCTTGAGACTACTGCCTAGTGGTCCCGAGTACCATCTCAGCGCTGACAAGTATAGCGTCTGGGAGAGAAAGCTAACATAACACATACCAGCTAAACAACGCTTAAGTTGGTAATCTCATTGTCAAAATGATTTGAGTTATGATTGGGAGATATAATGAACAACCTGATATCATAATAGACAGAAATAACCATGCGATATCCTTAAGAACACAAATAAAGATGTATAGCTTGGACAACACCTGTCGGCCCATGTGAGGCAGGTGTTTACATCCCTTCACACCCGTAATCCCGCGGCCCATCCACCCACAATTCATCAATCTGCAACCCATCCATCCATCCGTTCTCAAATCAAACAGTCCTATTTATAAATAAGCATTTACTCTGTTCATTTCTAAATCAAAACCAGGTGTGTGGGTGCCGGGTGACCTGCAGATGTGAGGTGGACCACAGATATGTTTGTTAGGAACGTGATGACTTTGTAGCCAGTTGTCAGTGACGAGAATGTTGGACACATAGATAATAGAGTTCATCCACGTGATAACTTGTCGTGGTGAAGCAGGGTTGATGTAGTGGACCGAGCTCCGAGCTGTTTGAATGGGTTCAATGTTCATAGTGTTACAAGTCGTACCTGAAGTGTCTTCAGGACGTGAAGGTCTATTATTAAGGCGGCTCATTTTGACGTTGTGCTAAAGTTCACGTTTACAGCACTGATTATACGTCTGTGAATCTGCTCGTCTGTGCTGTGCGATTCTGTGGCTGTGTGTCTGTTGATCTGTAGGTCCCATGGTCTGTTGGTTAACAGTATCTGCGTCTCTTGCTTTGTGTGTGTGTGTGTGTGTTTGTCCGTTACTGTTCCGTCATCTAAACGGGTTTATAGATATGTATCAAAAGCATTATTTCTCTAACATAACATGTGCAGCTGGTAATATAATGTTGACTCACTCTGCTCGTACAGTTTGGGGCCTTAGTGGGTCTTCTCTCATCCTTCATCAAGCTTATAGTTCAGAAGCCAAAAGCTGCTTCGCAATTACATGCTGGTGTTTTCCCTGTTGAGTTGGTTAATGTTTTCTTTCAGTACTTCCAAGAGTACAACTGGGATAGGCGGTGTTCTTGTCAGGGACAATAATGGTTTTGGCTGTACTCTAAATTACATTCTGTAGAGTAGGAAGGTTCTGACGCCACAGAGCGCAAGGAGTGAGCACAAGGTACCCCTCACGGCAGGATTCTCCACAGGCAGTAACCTTCCCTGCGTGCCTTGTTCCCTCCCACAGCAGGAGTGACCATGGGCGTCCTGGTGACCAGATGAGGGGTGTAAGGGCGGCGCCGCGGCCCTGCCTTCACTACGGGCCCTGTAGGAGTTGTGTGGGAGTCCTGTAGGAGCCATGGTGGGAGTCACCCGCCCTGGGCCCCCACATCGCCGGCTCCCGTCCGCCAGACGCACCTCAAGATGCACGATGAGTCCGGCGGACGGCTAAAACACCCTCATGGATTCGCTAAATTCTGACGTGTATTATACAAGACTTCTAGTGCCATATAGAGAGATTATAGAGCTATATAGATAATATATATATAGATATATATATATACATATAATATATGCAAGAGTGTATATGAGTGTGGTGGTGTAGAGGGGATGGCCCGTGTGCTGGAGCCAGCTTACCTCCTGTTGGCCCTCTGTGCCGCCTTTGCCTCCGGCTGGGCCGACAAGTCCACCGACTTCATCAAGGGCAAGAGTGAGTATAGACGTGTGTGTGTGTGTTGGACCCGAGGTCGACCTTCGAGGCCGAGGCTGGACACGAGGTAAGTGTGCACTCTTGAAGACCGAGTGTGAGGAACCCTCTCCTATGGTTTTGTTTATGTAGTTGGAACTAGAGTCAGCAGACTTATTCACAGGGACTTGGGACCCTTGTTGGTGTCAGGTAAGCTACTGTTACTTGTTGTTTGGATCATGCAGTTCAAATATATTTTTATGCAACTATTTGTAGAATTGTAATCAGCAAAAATACTCAACAATAGGCCTATTGACCCGTGAGTGGTATGGCCAGTTTACACCTAGTTACCTTTAATGCTAATTGGGACATTGTTCCACCTATTCACAACTCATCTTTGCCCAAATAATGCTTGTCTGTATTATAATATAAACGTCCACTTAACAAACTATGTTACGGTGTTCTGCCGATCTGTTTGTTATTTAATTTACTTATGTTCAACAATGTTTTATCCCCATGTTTATGCCTTTGATCCATTTGTGCACATCTGCCTTATCACCCATCTTTGTATGCCTCTCTAGGACATGTAACCTCACTTTTAATGTCTTCGTAAGCAAAGGAATATCTGTAGATTGAGGTAACCAAAATTGCTCCACGTAAACCAGTCATTTTTGCTAGAGGAAGTAAGATATTTGCTTTCTTTTAGAAGTCTTTCTATAGATATCAAGCAGGATAGAATCACAAGTAGTCATAAAATAAGGCGCCAAGCCGGGAAGACTGTGTAGCACCGTCCATGTCGCGGGATATTCAAAAGCCGCTAACTATCACAGGAGCCAATACGAGAACAAAAGAACATAAGGGTAGATCACAAATCCTTTTGTCTTTATTACGTACGTGTTGTATTGACAACAGGTCTTGAATCATCCTTATTCCGTGGGCATATTATGCAGTTGGATTTACTGATATTTTCATTGTAACTTTCCCCAAACATGAAGGATATTTAAGGCCCTCCTTCGTATCCTTTGCGCCAAAAAGCTTCTTATACTTTAAGAATAATGTATATCTCGGGGACTGTATCCTGGGGCGCGGCTCCTATGAATGCTTCCATGCTGCGCAAGCCTGGTTCCTGTCCTTAGCCCATGACCCGTAATAGTTTCTGGTAATAATGCAAAAATAACCCTGTTGACCAGACCACATACTAGAAGGTGAAGGGGCGACGACGTTTCGGTCCGTCCTGGACCATTCTCAAGTCGAAATTCGACTTGAGATTCGGAAGATCACACATTGGGCAAATTCGGAAGATCACACATTGCATTGCTAAAGTTTCCTGCCACGTCCATTCCTTAGTGGGTACGGGTTTCATTAGGCATTCATTTCTAGAGTCGATTTGATGATTCCGATGCAGGTCTTTTCACTCGTTAAATATTTTAGAGTTTTTGGCATTATATAGATACGACTAAGATTATTCATGTACCCAAGTTCTCAAGTGTCAAGTAAGGTGATTCCAGCGCTGTGTAAGAGCTGCTTGACGCCATCGTGGTCGTAGGCAGCCAACTTGATAAAGAAACTTTCATCTTGACGTCTGAGAGTATTGAATAGCCTCCTGGAGAAGCAAAGTGGTGTAACTTGATGCCTGCTGTCACTTGCCCGAGGCCACCACCCAACCTCATTGGTCAGATAAGATCGCCTCTTTATGTAACGCCTTGTCTGATTGGCAGCGAGTTTCAGAATATTCATCAATTGAACCTTGATCATATTTGAATATCCTGATGATGTTGAATACCCGGATGATTTTCAAAATGTTTTGTTTAAATACAGCATTGACGGTTCTGATGGGGAAACTTCGCTGGGCATCTGCTGTGTGTGACCATCACGAAAAAGCGCGCGAAGCCTCCTGATTGGCGGAGGGCGAACCTGAGCTCCCGCGCTGTCGTCACACGAGCCGCGTTGACTCACAAGTGGCCGGGCCGGTGGCCAGGCGGGCGGGCTGGTCTTCCATCCTTACAACACGGGAAGCCTTCTCCTCCTCTTATCTCCATTGTTATGATGCTCCGGGGATATGCCCAAGTGCTCCGTATTCAGTAACCCGTAAAAAATGTTTGTATTGAGAAAACAGTCGACTACAACCCATTTGTAATATCAATGGTAGAAGAACTCTCGAAATCAACAGGTCAAACGTATTATACGCCTAAATCGACAATGTTCCCCAAACAACTTGGCAAAGTTCACAATAATCCCGTCCGAGAGCAGACAATAATCCCGTCCAAGCAGACAATAATCCCGTCCGAGAGCAGACAATAATCCCGTCCGAGAGCAGACGCGTAGTATCCTAACTTTCAACGGTACAACATTTGAGAATATTTACATTGTCTGGGGGCGCAGGCTCATGGTCACTCACCAGTTTCGCGCAGTTGACCGTGGGAGAGCAGTCATCGCCCACACCCAGTCGTGTAAATGTTCCGGGAACCCACTAGGGATACCTAGTTAAGATGCGGTCTCGGGTAACCGGTAATCCACTGTGGTTGTCTCAAGCAACTGGGTCACCCGTAGGGTGACTTTAAGCGCCGTTCTAGACAGTTGCTCGTCTCGTCACCTTTGATATTATATTTATCTGAGGAAAGTGACGACATATTAGCATCCTGTGCCACAACTGGTGAGGAAAGTGACGACGTATTGTCGTCTTGGAGCACCGTTGGTGAGGAAATGAAGTAACAGCGTCTACTGTCTTAACGTCCACGACGGGTTATGTTGACGGTGTCTTGAGGAGTTCGCCGCGCCGTCTGCCACCTGTCCTGTCTTGGGTCTGACGTCACGCCACAGAACATGGTTCAATCCATTCTATAATTAATTTACAATTCAAGACTTTGGTGAGGCCGTCTTGTGGCGAGGCTGTGACGCCATATGACCTGGAGCGACGCCATATGACCTGGAGCGACGCCATATGACCTGGAGCGACGCTCCAGGTCATATGGCGCTTTGTTATTCGTCAAAAACAACACTCAAAATGAATAAAAATTGGCTTCATAATGTTTACTGAGATGCCGTATATCAGTTAAATATTATATACTTTGCTAAATCTAATTGCGAGGTGGAACTGGCAGTGGCGATTGGTAGAACTTGAAAGAAAAATAAAAGAAAAACTCTACAAGACATGGTCAAGTACGGGACAAGGACTGTTATCCCCAGACAGAGCAAGTAATGTACATTATGCGGGACATGGAAGAGTTTTGGTTACCTATACAAGGCTTGTAAAAATATTTTGACAAATATAGAGAGATGGCGGGTGACTCGCGGTTAATCCCAGACATTACACCATCTTGTGGAAGAGACTAAGACAGCTCGCCTAACAGTTTGGTAGTGATTCGTGACATCATTCAAGTGGACAGATGGGATGAGAGGGTTTAATGTGAACCATGTAAATAAAATATTTTTAGATTTAAACACTTGAGAAAGGCTGGTTAGAAATGGGCAGAACAAGTTATTGGGTGTAATTAAAAAGGCCACTCGACCTTACTTTGTGATGGTACGGGAATCACAGTCCCCCGTGGCCAGGCCTCCCGGTTGGTGGTCTGGTCTTGTAAATCAGTTGTTATTAACACATTTAGGTACATGTTCATTTGTGCAGCTGCCCTAGACTATATGAAGGGGAGTACAGTGTGTCAAAAGCTAGCTATGTGATGGAAAAATCCCCACCACAGGGGGTTAGGTGCCGCTGCTCGCAGTCTACGTAGAAATCACATACAAGATGAAACATTGCTGGAGAGACACAAGAGTTAGAAAGGTTGTGTCGCACAGTAGACGCCTTGCGTGGAGCAGTAGGCTTTCTGTACTTTGACTTAGTTTTGGGTTCTTACTTGCAGTTATATTATTAAATATGGCTTTGAAATACACCCCCGTTCTCAGTTTTTCCCGTATGGTTCTTAGAGATCCTTCAGAGTGGGTGAGGCCACTCCAGACCGACAACCAGAGTGCAACTCTCCATCAGTCTCCTGAGACTGATGGATGCCTACCAGGGACCCACACTGACAGACTTCGTCCCCCCAACACGACCTTCACTAACGGCTGTCTGTCCTCCTTCTTGCCCTACAGTATGCATCGGGACGACGGGCCGCATGTCGGTGCCCTCCAACCGGGACCACCACTACCGCAACCTCCGGGACCGCTTCATCAACTGCACCTACGTGGACGGTAACCTGGAGCTCACCTGGCTCCAGGACGAGAACCTGGACCTCTCCTTCCTGCAGTACATCCGCGAGGTGAGTGAGCCTTCTTGTGGGTGCTGACGTCTGGTGTTGATGTTGACTGCAGGAGTTAATAGAGACCGTCTCCTAGTGATGATTGACACTATATATATAATTGAGATGCCGTATATCAGTTAAATATTATATATTTTGCTAAATCTAATTGCGAAATGGAAATGGAAAATCTTGTTATTCGTCTGTGAATTCGTGTATGTCCCTCTACCTCCCGCACATGTAGTAAAGCCACGACTATAGCGTGAGGTGTGATGGTCTCCCCTACAGGTGACCGGGTACCTGCTCATCTCCCACGTGGACGTGAAGAAGATCGTGCTGCCCTCTCTACAGATCATCCGAGGCCGGACGCTCTTCAAGGTGTCCGTCAACGACGAGAGCTTCGCCCTCCTCGTCACACTCTCCAAGATGCACACCCTGGAGATGCCTGCTCTCAGGGGTACGTGTGTTCCCCTGGTTGGGGAGATGGGGGAGGTGTGTTCCCCTGGTTGGGGTGATGGGGGAGGTGTGTACCTCTTACACACTGGCTAGGGTGATGGGGGAAGGTGTGTACCTCTTGCCCACTGGTTGGGGAGATGGGGAAGGTGTGTACCTCTTGCCCACTGGCTGGGGTGATGGGGGAAGGTGTGTACCTCTTGCACACTGGCTAGGGTGATGGGGGAAGGTGTGTACCTCTTGCCCACTGGCTGGGGTGATGGGGGAAGGTGTGTACCTCTTGCACACTGGCTAGGGTGATGGGGGAAGGTGTGTACCTCTTGCCCACTGGCTGGGGTGATGGGGGAAGGTGTGTACCTCTTGCTCACTGGTTGGGGAGATGGGGGGGGGACTGGGGAAGGGATACACCCATCACACATTCCCAAACACAGTCAGACAGCAGGGAGGGAGGAAGACAAGGTGGGAAAATTGAGCGTAGTGGGATTATTGTTGCTGTTGTTGTCAAGGATGACCCGCTATATTAGGCGGGTGGAATCTTAACAGCGCAAGTTGGCTCTCCAGTCTATATTTATCTTTTGATATTTGTGTGTGTATGTGTTTATATGTATGTATGTATGTATGTGTGTGTTTATATGAAAGTGTGTGTGTGTTTATATGGATGTGTCTTCTGTCTTTCATTACACAACCTCCCAGAGATAATCGTGACACACGCCCAACTTTCTCCGTCACGCCCACGCCCTCCCTCCCTCCCTCCCTCCTTCCCCTGCCCCTCACTACTTCTCATCCTTCCCTTCCACCTTGTCCAACACTACCTCGCTAGTTGCACTTCCTCTCCTGCCCCCTTTACTCCCCCTTCTCCTGTATCCCCTTCGCTGCCTCTCTTCTCTATTTCACATCTACCTTAATCCTCACGATTTCTCCTCGTCCTTCACCTTCTTAGTTCTTCCATTCTTTGTGTTTAAATCATGTTTTCCCACGTTCTTATTTTCCCCCACACACACGTCTGGTACGGTTGTAGACGTGTGTGTGTGTGTGTGTGTGTGTGTGTGTGTGTGTGTGTGTGTGTGTGTGTGTGTGTGTGTGTGTGTGTGTGTGTGTGTGTGTGTGTGTGTGTTGGTAGCTAGTGCATGGCTTCCTTCCCAATGGCTACTTATCGTACAAGACATTGTGAGTGGAGGAAGTCTAGCGTCTTCCACTTGTTCACTAAGCAGTGTTTCTTATTTCCCTGTGACTAATCTGGAATAGTTCCCGCCCGCGTCCTCTTGCCTTTCCCCTGATTATGATGTCTGTGCAGTTTTTGTCCGCTATGTCAGTTCCTTGAAGAATTTTTTATGTTGTGATCATGTTACTTCTGTCCCGTCTCTATAGCCCTAGTAATATCAAGCCTCTTAAGCTTTTTTTTTATAGAAGAACTCTTTTTAACGTAAAACCAATCATGATCAAATAACATTGAAAAGCAATCATTTAACCTGATCATTGATCAATTAAATTATTAACATATAACTTGAAGAACATTACTCTTTGCCTCCTGTTGGGTAGATATTCTTTTACCCAGTTCAACGCCATTCCCGTTCCTCTTATTTGCTATTCAAGGTAGTACAAAAAGCCTACTGTGTGGTACTGTGCCGATGACTTTCTGGGTGTTCTGGAAAATGCAGTCAGCTCATCGTCCTCTTTCCCGCTTGGATGTCGTCTAATGCATTAACTCCACCTTCGTTCATTCTTATATTTAATTTGACAGTGTGGATAGAAGTCATTTCTACTTAGTTTACTTCACTACATTTTCTTAAGTCTTATGCTGAAGGACTATTTTCTCATATTTCTATGGCTCATCTGTACTTCTTGTCTTACTGTTCTGTTGGTATTTATTGTAAACATTTTCTCATTTTTAATCCTTTCTCCCTAAGAATTTTGTTTATTTTGGCATCGTTAGGTCTAGTTCCTTTAGCGTTTTTCCATGCCGTATTCAGCGTGGTTTTGGAACGAGTTTAGCTGCAAACTTCTGCCTTTCCCAGTTTCCTTTGTGGGTTTTTGAGGTGAGAACTCCACACCGGGTCTGCTGACTTCAGGTCCGACTTAACAAAAGTTGTGTACTGTAGAGGGGTGCGAGTCCGTGTTTTTTCAAACAACTTGTGTGCATAGTGATGATCGTATCTGTTGCCAGCATACTGATAAGTGTGCTCCATACGTAGCACCCACACTTGTAGCTAGCTCCACGTACCTGTCGAACACAGCGTTCTTGTAGCCCTGGGGCCTCTCCGGTGAGCGACCGTTTCACCACACTGACGACTACTTTATGTTTCAGATATCCTGCAGGGGAGTGTTGGGGTGATCAACAACTACAACCTGTGCCACATGGAGACCATCGTCTGGAAGGAGATAATGTCTGACGCCAGCGCCCAGTACATGTTCGTATACAACTTCACGGAGCCGCAGAGGACGTGTCACTGCGACAAGGCATGCAAGAAGGGTTGCTGGGGTGAAGGGGAACACAACTGCCAAAAGTTTAGCAAGTTGACGTGCTCGCCCCAGTGCAGCCAGGGGCGCTGCTATGGTCCGGGCCCTCGAGACTGCTGTCATCTTTTCTGCGCTGGCGGCTGCACTGGGCCCACCCAGCGGGACTGTCTGGTGAGCAATATTACCCTCTGGGCACAGCGTCATGCTAGGATAAAGTTCCGATAGACAGGCATACTCTCCCACCCACTCATACACAGCCTCTACCCAGATAGCCATGCCTCCATAGCTGTAGCTATGCCTCCATATCACATGTATAAGACTGACTAGTATGGAAGCTCCTAATCAAATAAGGAAGATAACAGGCTGTACCACGAGACATTTGTCATACTGGACGGTGTACACAGGGTGTATGTTATCCCCACTCCCCACACTAAGTGAGAATCAGTCTGAAAGGACTACTGTGAAAACAGCTGCTGTTAAGACTACCGAGTTATCCTTGGACAACCAAGGTTAACTAATATTTTACTTGGGACCAAAGACCATTTGATGTCCATAAATCCTTATAATCTTATGTTATCTTTAAGTAATCAGGTTCTGCAGAATGATAGGTACTTCATATGGCCGTCTACCTCACCCCCCATCTTTCTCAGGCAGTATTACCAAGATGACTACCATATAAATGAGGCCTCAGAGCTCATTGTACATAATACATTCACACTACCGTCCATACTCAGCCTCTGAACTATCTATAGCACACCTCCACAGTCCAGCATCCAACGCATCCCTGGATAATGACTCCTGACGAATCTTCTAGCGTTGCAATAAGCTCATGCGGTGGTGGTTCCTAGGGGTTCTGCACTTGTCCTTTCAAGCGACAACAGTTTACTGGAATCACTAGTTCACACAATTTACAGCCGGGCTTCATATTTAGAGCCAGATATATCCACGGCCGCACTCGGACTGTGTGCTGGTGAATCTCAACAAAAGGCTGCTGGATTTACAATGTATTTGTAGAATATTGTCAAACGTGAATAATGTCAATTTTGTTGTACTTAAGTCAGCTTGACTATATTCGAAGGTGTGGCTCTGAAAGGCGCCTCAATCACTATCAATATAAGCAGTAAACATTCCGTAAAGCTAATTAACAATAAAACCTGACAATAAACCCACAATATAATGATAATCTATACTTGAGAAATAATTGTAACTTACGGATGTTATCCTGTCAGTCGGCTGCCAGACGTATTATTAATCTTAATTCCCGTTATCGTAATGGCTTGGCTCTTTCTTCTGATAATTCCCCTATCTTCCCGTTATTGGTGGTGGTGATGTTTTAGATTCACCAACTCGGAACCAAAAGTTCCAAGTAGCACGGGCTATGGTGAGCCCGTAGTGTACTTACCTGGCACAGGAGCGGGGCAAGTAGCACGGGCTATGGTGAGCCCGTAGTGGACTTACCTGGCACAGGAGCGGGGCGGTGACTCTTATATATTGGTGATAGGAAGCCTGCATTTACATACTTTAGGCTTCTATCTAGGTCCCCCATTTCCAAGGTCTGACTAGAGGCATTAGGTGAAAGGAAACGTGCCCAACCATTCCTATCACGCATGGGAATCGAACCTGGGATCCCCGATTGTGAGTCATAGAAAATAAAACCCGAGCCAAAGTAAAATTACCACGTCATGGTGACGTCACAGCCTTGTGCCTGCCATATATAAAATAAAACAAAATGTTATCTTAGTTTGGCAAACAAACGTCGACGTTTTCGGGTTGGGGAGTAGAAGAACATTCAGAACCCCATCCATGCACAAACATCTGTGTGTGATGTACAAACATCATTTGGAGATGGAATATAGATAACGGTCTTAACACTGATATAACATACTTAAAACAGCAGTGATCGTGCCATTCCACAAAGGAGGAAGACCACAAGGCAGGTGAAAAAAAATATTGGCTAATAGCACACATCATAACAATCATAACATAACAATAATAACATCACACAATATAACAATCTTTGAAAGATTGGTGAGAGAAACCAAGTACAGGCGAGAGAAATACTTATTAATTCACAGTTTAAAAATAATAGCGGGACTGGTTCCAAATCAGCACAAGGAAATATCACCTCACCAGATCAGGTTATGGTAAAAAATGCAAAATACCCACTGTTAAAAAGTAGAGGTGCAATAGGTACGTTAAGAGAGACATCTATCGACATCAAGACTTTTCAAAAGAAAACTAGATCAGACTACAAGAAGCTGCATCTAACAGCCTGGTTGACCAGACCACCAACCAGGAGACCTGGTCATAGACCGGGCTCCAGGGACATTGATTCTTGGAACTAACACTGTAGGTAAACCTGGTTTTGGTGGGTAGTGGTCACCAGCACTTAGTGTTGGAGTCTTGAGATGGTCACCAGCACCTGGTGTTTGAAGGAGGGCACGTGTGTGTGTGTATAGGGGGGGGGGGGGGTACGGTCCACCATTGCTGGTCCTCTTGTCTGAGTGGTTGATTGCCAGGTGTAAGTTAACTGCCAGCCCCAAGTGTCGATGGAAAAAACCCACAAGAGGCGTATCCAGAATCAGGATGTCTTAAAAGCTCATTTGAATATGAATAGAATCAGACTGACCACTTGCCAATTAGGCAGGGCAGTCTCCACCTGCTGTCCTGTGGCAGGCAGACCAGTTAGCTCGTGCGCACATACACACACACACACTAACTCACTCACTCCCCACCACTACTCACGTCGCTGGAAGACACAAGAACTCGGGGAGACATGATCACCACATACAAAATTCTCATGGGAATAGACAGGGGTAGACAAGGATGGATTATTTAACACGGGTGGTACACACACAAGGAGACATAGGTGGAAGCCGAGTACCCAAATGAGCCACAGAGACATTAGAAAAAAACCTTTTCAGTGTCAGATTATTAGCCTCATAATGGTCAATCGGTCAACAATCAGACAATGTATCTGACTGGAAGAATGTTACTAGCAGAGTACCACAGGGTTCTGTTCTTGCACTAGTAATGATCAAGTAACCTTGATAATTCTCTCTTCCCACACAGTATTCAAGTTCAAGCTAGTTTATTGAGATAATAAAATACATCTCAAAATAATAGAGTAGCTATTTACCCTCAACTATATAGTATTTCTACCCCTCAACTGTTTAAGGTGCTAGTGTTATTGTCATTGCCTCTCCTCCCCACACCAGTGTTATATATTGCATTTTCCATCACCACATATCAGTATTGCATTATTGCCTCTTGCATTGCCTCCCCACACCAGTGTTTCTGTATAATTGCCTCTTGTATTGTGGCATCCACTAAACCTCTTCTCCTTTCACCAGGCCTGCGGCAACTTTTATGATGACGGGGAATGCAAGCTCGAGTGTCCACCGATGCAACGCTATAACACCATCACATACTCATGGGAGACAAACCCTAATGGCAAGTATGCTTATGGGGCCACTTGTGTGAAGAACTGCCCAGAACACCTGCTGAAGGACAATGGAGCCTGTGTCAGATCCTGTCCAAAGGGAAAGAAGGCTGTGGATGGCGAGTGTGTGCCTTGCAGTGGGCCATGTCCCAAGACCTGCCCAGGAGATAAGTTTATAAATGCTGGAAATATCGATACTTTCAAAGGGTGTACAATTTTTGATGGCTCCCTCACCATCATGGATCACTCCTTTGATGGGTACCAGAACGTGTTTCCTAATTATACTTTTGGGGAGAAGTACCCGAGGATGCACCCATCAAAGCTGGAGGTGCTCAGCACACTCAAGGAAGTGACAGGTTATATCAACATTCAGGCAACACATCCAGAGTTTACTAATCTCTCCTTCTTGAGGAACTTGGAGGTGATTGGTGGTCGGGTCCTAACAGAATATTTCTCCTCTCTATATATCATCAAAACGTCACTTAAGAGTCTTAATCTTAGGTCATTAAATAGAATTCGGTCTGGGAAAGTTTGTATTCTGGAAAATAAAGAACTATGTTTTATAGAGAAGATAAACTGGAAAAAATTCATCGGTAATGGGGACGACACTAAGGCAAACTCACTGACACTGTTGCAGAACAATGCAGACAGTGAGCAATGTATGGCTGAGGGCTTGGTGTGTCACAACGAGTGTAGTGATGAGGGATGCTGGGGTACCGGTGAAAATGAGTGCCTGTCGTGTAGAAACTTCAAGTTAGGTGAACGATGCCTTAACAACTGTAACATTTCTGGAATTTACCAGATCGATAAAAAAGTATGTGGTTTCTGTCACGAAGAATGTGCCAGTAGTTGTCATGGACCAGATTCCAGCCACTGCAACCAATGCGAGAATGTGAAAGATGGACCGTACTGTGTGGAGAGATGCCCAGATACCAAATATAATGATAACGGTGAGTGTAGGTTATGTCATGAAAACTGTGTTGGTGGGTGTAATGGTCCTGAAAATACCATAGGAAAACATGGGTGTACATCATGCAAGAAAGCTGTGATCAATGGGGACCTGGAGGTGCAATACTGTCTGTCTGAAAATGAATCCTGCCCTAATGGGTATTTCTCTGAGTGGGTGGTGCATCAGGAAACTGGAGACCTGAGAAGACTAGCAGGGAAGACCATCTGTCGACGCTGTCACCCGCGCTGCAAAAACTGCACAGCCTATGGCTTCCACATTAGTGTATGCCATGAGTGTGTGAGCTACAGGAGGGGAGAGCACTGTGAGGACGAGTGTCCCCAAGACCACTATGCTGATGAAAAGCTCCACGAGTGCTTCAAGGTAAGTTATTCCTTTCTTTTTAAATTTATTTCATGCCTTGAAAGACATTATTACTATATAAGTTTTAACAATAATAAAATTCTAGCACAATTGGCCATCTTTCCTGTTCCTGCTCTGTGTCTATAATTTAATTTGTGTGTGCACCAATTCATAAGGTTTTAAGTAAATTCTCTCATTAATCATTTAATTTCCTCCTCCATAAACACAGTGCTCATCAGAATGTTCCAATGGGTGTTCTGGGCCGCTGGAGTCAGAGTGCCAGACGTGTCGCAACTACAGGATCTACCTGGATGGGGAGCCTGGTATGAACAACACAAAGTTCACCTGCACTGCTTTCTGCCCATCTGAACTGCCTTACAAGATCTTTCCAGAAGATGCCTCTGATCCTTACTGTGGCAAGGACCCACTGCCACTCCCAATGTAAGTTGTTCATTTATTTAAGGAAATGCAATTTTAATTGTCATAAGAATAAGTAAACAAAATAAGAAAGTGTAAAAGTGGCCAACTTTAGCAACTATTGGTTCATTTTGAGTTCTTTATTCAATGTCAGTTCAGATTTAGATATTTTATTAAAAGTAGTTTTAAAAAGAAACTAAATACATGTAGATAAAACCATATGTGGTTGTACTGTATCTGCATTTATTCATCTGTATCCATTTAGGTTTTGGTGGTTCAGAAATAATTAAATTTAAATATATTTAATAAAATACTGTAATTAGGGAAACAAAAAGTACGAAAATAAGTATAGTACTATGTATATATTAATAAAAAATATCATCTTGTTATATTATTTGAGAATATAGCAAATTATTTATCAATTTTGTAAACAAATGACAGCACATACTATAACTGACCAAACATACAAGTCAGTAATACATAAGCACAGGACATAATGAGCTACATTACTGACAGGGACGACGAGAGCATCCCAGCTATCTTGGGAGGGACTCTTGGCTGTGTGTTTCTGCTGTGCACCTTCCTGGCAGTATTCTGCTACTTGTGGTGGCAGCGCAACAAAACCAAAGAGGCGGCACTCAAGATGACTATGACCATGATGCCCTATGACGACAATGAGCCCCTCAAGCCCACCAACATAAAACCAAATTTGGCTAAACTGCGAATCGTGAAGGAGGCTGAGCTGCGCAAGGGTGGAATTCTGGGCTATGGTGCTTTTGGGACTGTGTATAAGGGTGTCTGGGTTCCAGAGGGAGAAAATGTCAAGATTCCTGTGGCTATCAAGGTTTTGCGAGAAGGTATGTTAGTGAATAGTTTTGAGCATGATTTATGATGTGTACTTGCATTTGCATGCATTAATTGAATTAAGCTGTACATTAAGGATTAATTCTATAGGGGGTTTCACAGCTGAAAATTGTATGAATTAGAAACTAATGAATTTGAACTGATTAACAGCTTGATTTAAAGTGTTTGAACATAAAATACTTTACTGTATTTAAAACTTGTTTGCATAAAGGAAGAATGTGTAAACCTTGCATAATTGCAACTATTTCGAGGTTATTAGAAGACTAACCAAACATTAGATATGGTAAATTGATCTCGAGTTCATAACCATCTTGAATATTTTCTTCTTAAAAATTAAATAGAACATTTATAATTGGTCAGTAGCTTGACTAATAGTGTTTATAATCTCAGAATCAGAAACTTCCTTCCGTATAACAAAGTTCAGTTTGATAGCACCAACTAGTGGCTAGTGTTTGTATTTTATTATTCACATTTTTTATTAATATACTCCATGCAGTATTTGAGAAAATTATAGCACAGGTGTTTCATAATATAAGCCAATGTCTCCATTCATATGCTTTCTTAAAAGTAAAGACAAAGATAACTAAATAAACTATGAAGAACAACATGACCAGGAGTTGATGTTAAAACAGTGGATTGTAAATAAGGTACAGTACTGCCGGTCAGTAACCTGAACCAATTACTGCACTAGTATTTTGTATTTAATTTTGTTTTGACAAGAATTATTACCCAAGCTACAATTTTTTTTAATATGGTCTTAATCATGAAGAGTACTTGTGTTTACATTTTGAGTAGAATATAGTTTGTATTTTTTGTGTGACTAGTTACCATTTTAAGTTATTCTTGTCTAATATTGGGCATGCTTAAATTTTCTGGAATACCGTGGAGATTGTTCCATTATTTTGTACTCAAGCTTTAGCAATCATACTTTTACCTTTAATGAAATGGAGCAAAAAAAAAAAAAACTGTTGGACAAGCTTACAAGAGTTTATAGGACATCTTCGGTGGGGTTTTTTAATCCATAAAAGTAGGCCTACCATCTGTATTTTTTTATTGACAAGTTTGCCAAATTTCTGCATTTAATTTTGTTATACTGTATATGCTGTATTTATAATTTTAATAAATGCAAGACACTGTTTATAATAAATAATGTGCATCTGGCTGATGTATTTATCAGCCAGATGCACAGATGATTGAGAGATACGGTAATGCCAAATATTATTACAGTACTGTATACACATTCTGAGACTCCCAAATGTTATGACAAAGATGTTCTTTCACTTACACATCCAGGAACTGGAACTAATGTTAACAAGGAGATTCTGGAAGAAGCGTACATCATGGCTTCTGTGGACCATCCAAACCTTCTCCAGCTTCTGGCTGTGTGCATGACCACTCAGATTATGCTGGTCACACAGCTCATGCCCCTTGGCTGCCTCTTGGATTATGTCCGCAATAACAAAGACAAGGTAAGCTGGTTAGATTTAGTGACTAGTGATCGTCATTACTAATATTGCCATACATACCACATCATGGAGTGGGAATGTTTCTCGGAAAAATTAGGAAAGTGTTGTACGGAACAGAGTTTTATAGATTATTCAAAAAATACCATGAAACAAAATAGTCATTTCATTGTAATTTTGATAGAATAATAATAATGAAGCAACTTCATTTTAATTTTATACTTATTATTATGCAAACAGTAGTACATCAGCCATGTCATAGGTTGGGTATAATGTACATTACTCTACATTATGTAAATTGGCTGATAAATGCCAAGTCATTTACTCTTACTGCCAGTTTTCCTCTTTTGTTTACATAAATGCCACATTTTCTCACACACACCATGTTTTCTTCTACCCAGTCTTGCAATTTACACTAACTTTTAGAAAATAACAAATTTAACTATTTTTACACAATGCCAGTTACTGTCCTGTCCGAAGACCAAAGACTATACACATAATAGTATACTGTACTGTAAAGTACTTTTTATTTGCTTATTTTATAGGAAAATGAAAACTTTAAAATCTTAAAATATAAATGTTTCTCATTTAAGATTGGATCCAAACCGCTCTTAAATTGGTGTACCCAAATTGCACGTGGAATGGCATATCTTGAAGACCGGCGTCTTGTGCATCGTGACCTTGCAGCAAGAAATGTCTTAGTACAGACTCCAAATTGTGTTAAAATCACTGACTTTGGTTTAGCCAAACTTTTGGACTACAATGAAGACGAGTACAAAGCAGCTGGAGGAAAGATGCCCATCAAGTGGTTAGCCCTTGAATGTATACAGCATAGAATCTTCACACACAAGTCTGATGTTTGGGCTTTTGGTAAGTCATCTTATACAATAAAGTATTGTGATATGTATTTATATATGCACTGAGGGATAAAACAATATCTGTTTGTCTGTTTTAACCATTTTTTTCTTTGTACAGGTGTGACAGTATGGGAGATATTAGCATATGGTGGGAGGCCCTATGAAGATATCCCTGCACGAGAAGTACCTGACCTTTTAGAAAAAGGCGAACGTTTACCCCAGCCAGCTATATGCACAATTGATGTCTACATGCTCATGATTCGCTGCTGGATGTTGGATGCTGAAAGTCGCCCGAGCTTTCGTGAGCTGGCTGAGGAATTTGCCAAGATGGCAAGAGACCCTGGCCGATTCCTGGTGATACCAGGAGATAAACTGATGCGGTTGCCATCTTATACGCCACAAGATGAAAGAGAATTGATCCGCTCATTGTCATCAGCCATCGAGGGTGAAGGCATTGTGATGGCTGCAGAAGAATATTTACAACCTAAGTATGGCAGTGGAAGTGTAGGTGTGACAGGTACTACCACCACCTCCTCAACTTCAACTTCTGACCCCACAACTCCAGTCAAGAAGACTGCAGGAGGGTATACCTTGGGTGTTGGTGCAGAATATATATCAGGAAGAGCAGAATCTCCCCAGAACCGTCATAATCTACAGAGAGAGAGGAAATATGCACATTTAGAGGCTGGAGCCGTAGGATCTCCAGGACAGAGGCCACGAGGCGATTCTCTTACTTCACGCTACTGCTCCGATCCGCTCAAGATGCTAGGTAAAGGTGTGTCTCTAGTGCACCTTGGCGCCACATGCTTTTGTTATTTGTTGCACCACTTAACTTATTGTTCTTTGCATTGCTGACCTTGTAGTACAGTACTTAAGTGTGTGTTAAAAATCAGCTAAGTCAAGTCTTGAAAGTCAGTGCCAGGTTTAAAATTGATAAGGTTTACATTGTATCTGCACAAGGTTTACTATTGGGAGACAGAATAACCACTTACAATGTTAATGATGATTAAGAGAACTAATATATTTGCTGTATGTTCACTGGAGAATTAGAGGGTGCTCGGTGATGGTATGTTTGGTGGAGTATTAGAGGATGCACATTGATGGTACATTTGGGCGAGTATTAGAGGGTACTCATTGATGATATGTTTGGTCGAGTATTAGAGGGTACTCATTGATGTTATGTTTGGTCGAGTATTAGAGGGTGCTCATTGATGGTACATTTGGTCGAGTATTAGAGGGTACTCATTGATGGTATGTTTGGTACAGTATTAGAGGGTGCTCATTGATGGTACATTTGGCCGAGTATTAGATGGTGCTCATTGATGGTATGTTTGATGGAGTATTAGAGGGTGCTTGCTCATTGATGGCAAGTTTGGTGGAGTATTAGAGGGTACTCAATGATGGCATGTTTGGTGGAGTATTATAGGGTGCTCATTGATGGTATGTTTGATTGAGTACTAGAGGGTACACAGAGATAAGTTTGTTTAATAATTTATCTGAGGGTGCTTGTTAAAAATAGTTTTCTTCATGTTTTTTTATAATGAAAATTTTATAAGTAAACATATGAGTGCAGTTACTTGCATAAAATGACTTGGCAACGTTCAGCTGACTTTTATGGCTAATTATTTAGATATTTATGCTAGCATGTTATAGTTAAACAAATTTCGATACCTAATAATTCTAAGTAGAATATGCATCCTTTGTTCTGAAGCTTAATGAAGTAGCTTGAGAGTACTTTAGTAACCGTTTGTTTGCGTGTACATCTTATTACTTCAGTTGGCACTGACCTGCCTTCACTTGTGTTGCTCCAACTACATCTGCTCTTGCACTTCTTCTTCTGTTAATGGTAGTTAATATTTATGATTTTGAAATGCATTTTTGAGCTAGCAAAATCTTATCCAAGTATTGTTCTGTGGTTTGCATGATTGTAAACACAAGTAAAAGAAACCTAGGTTGCTGAAATAAACACACTCACACACACACACACACACACACACACACACACCAGCATAACTTTAAAACACTCTTGTTTGATATTATGCATTCCCCCTTACACTGCCAACTGCTATAGTTTCATTGAGTCAGTGTTTTAATAATGCATGTGGGGTGGGGGGCCTAGGGGGAACATGCCTTTAATTGAAGTGTGTTGCAGATGTTGGTGATGATGATTGCTTTAATGGTCATGGACCACCCCAATCAGCGCCCAGCTACGGGTGGGTTGGGGATCTCCGGCTTGATCTCCCTGTTGATGAGGACGACTACTTGATGCCATCACCCCAACCATCAGGTTTAGCCACAGTGGGTCCTTCACATCAACATTATATGGACCTAATGGCTGATGCTCCAGGTAAGTTTATTTAGTAATAGGGATTTTGGGGTACATTTGGAATTAGTGCAGCACTATTGATTACCAAAAATTTTGGCTGCCATTTGCTTCATATTACTGTACAATGAAAAAATTCACCTAAAAGTAAGTAATTAAATAAGACTTGAAAAATAAACACTTACTCCCACTGTTTCATCATGATTATTAATGTTACATGTCTTAAACATTTGGCTAGATTTTGTACATTTTTATTAGCCTCTTAAAACTTTCGCTCGCTGAAGACGTTCTCAACATCATTAAAACAATACTGTACATACAGTTTGCGTGATGACGCAAACGGTGTCATGCTTAAAGTTTTGCTTAGTCTTATTATTAAGCATAAACGTTGTAAGTGAAAGAGTTTGACATTGGGTTGCATGCTCACCGGCAATGCTCGGCCTATTTTCCGGTGCAATCTGGGTCGCCCACCGGGACAGTGATAGTGTTAATACAGTATATCAAGTTAATGTTCATTAGGCAGCTGTTTCAACTAGGTCGTCACTAGGCGGGAGACATTGGTACTGAAGCACGCCACATACTCAGTCGGCCCATAGGTGTATCAACAAACTTAAGCACCGAGGCAAACCTCGAGTACAGAGTAAAAAAATTTTCGAAGAAATTGAGCTCAAGAACTGAAAAATTTGAAAACCGAGGTTCCACTATATATATAATTAGTTTTTGATAATTACTTGCAATAATTAGTTAAGCAGGGTATTAGAAATTGCTCTTGTAATCAGCTTAATTACTACCATAAGCTTTGGCTGTATTTTTTCTTGTACTCTACTCTGAAATCGTCTACACAGAAACACACAAATTCACCATTATAGTATTATTATGATTAGGGTGATGTACGGCCTAAATGATGTAGGTTAGAGGGTTCAGTGGTGCTGAAAAAGAGTGAAGGGAAAATGGATGGGCATTTAGTATTCAATAAAATTGCCATGAGACATAATGGGGGAAAGTGACTGTCTCCCTGGATCATTCAATGCACATTTGATTTATTTTTCATATACAGTATATTGTATTCTTGTTTATCATAGTCTAACGAGTGCTATAAAAGTGAATTAACTTACCAAGTTGTGTTTAATATTGCAGATGGACGCAGAAATGATCACAACCAGATCCGTGGATTTAAGGGACCCAATGGAACAGCTGGTCAGCAGTGGGTGGGCATGGACAATCCTGAATATCACATGATGAATGCACGTGCTCAGATGTATGCTGGACGCCGCATACACCCTCAGCAGACTGTAGGAGTGCCAGTACTAGAGCCAGGACGTTTCAGTAGCTATGGTGGTAGTAGTGGACACAGCAGTGTCAGCAGCAATGGTCATACTCAGCATCATCCTCCACAAGAGATGCCCCATGAATATTATAATGAGCTCTCGCCTCACTCGCCTCACACTCTGGCAGCACGTAGTGAAACTACAGTCTGAATGTTCAGAAAACCTCATTCTTTGTCTCGCCCAGTGCAAGATTTAATGAAAAGAAAGTTCAAAAACATTGGATTGGTTAGTGATGAGTGCTCGTATGTGAATTTAACCGGAACTTTCAAACCTTCTTTGCCGAGTCTGTGTCTACAAGATGCAACACAAATAGCCTTGACTATAGTGAAGTGTGGTATGTACCGGTACAACTTGTGTCGTAATGGATATTTATAAGGGTTAGAGGAATTAAAGAGTGTGGGGGACATTTTTGGAAATGCTCTTGTAAAACAACTGTGGTTATACAAAATGATATGACTTGTGGAACACTGAAAACATAAGGTTATACAGTTTAACAATTATACTCCAATATTGCACTCTTAATATGTGATATACAAAGATGCCAATTTTTTAATTCATATAATGGACATCTGGGTATTGTGGCTAACAATACTCTTTCTGATTAGTGTTGGGGTAGTTGACTCAATAATTATTGATGAATCGGACTGGCTGTAACTAGTCCGTTTGCAAGAGCTCCAAAAAGCTCACCTTTTCTGTGATTTTAAATATAGTTTTACATCTTGACCATTTTGCAAGTGTTGCAATAGAATTAATTTAAAATGAAACCTTCTGGCGAATATGAACTGGGGAAAGTTTATAATTACAGTAGTGTTAATATCAACAGATAATATCCTTTGAAAATGGTGACCCAAGATATTGTTGACTTCATTATATTTAACATCAATTTTAGTGATGATGTGGAATTGCCATCGATAGTGACTTAAGGTGTGACATCCATCTTCAAATAGGAATAGGCTCTTCATTAGTCTTATAAGGTGCCCAAGAACTAGGCCTAACGAGTACAACATAATGGTCAATAGTCAATTCCTAAGTGCTGGCTAAACATTTTTAGCTGTATATTTTGTTAATGTAGAATTGAAATATGAAATCATGATCCTTGTTTTGCAAACATTTAAGATTTTTTAATGAGATGTATATTAATCTCTCTAGATTGATATTTTTAGTCATTTTATCACTATTTAAAATCAAACTTTTGAATAAGGAAATGTATTCATATTAGATTCAAGTTATACACTAGTTTCTCATGGTAACATCAATGTTCCACATTTCTGCAAACCACTCATTGATAAATTAGAATTTGTTATAACAATGCTGCTTGCTTTTCCAGGTGTTATATGATTCATAATATGAAATAATCATAAGTATTGGTTAGTAAGAAGAGTGCATGTTAACCAAATCACAAATCATTGAGCTGGAGATGCAGACATGCATAATGCTGGAGACGCTACTATTTCGTAGTGGTTGAATGAAGGTGAAGGGGAGAGACTAATGTGTGCAAGTGTATTAAAAGACAAATTTTCAAATATAATCTACATCCTTTCTCAAGGTGCTGTGTATAACATTGTATAAAGTACCTTGAGAAAGGATGTAGGTTACATCCAAAAATTGTGTTTTTAATACATGTGTGCATATATTGGGGGTCTCCTTCATCTTTATATATAATGTTTCTATGCATTAGGACTTGACTCTTGATGCTCAAAGACAAAATAAATATACAATGCTTCATTCCTCACTCATGCCATCATCTCAACCTTTTTAGTCATCTCACAACTTTGTAAAACAAAACAAAAATATGTGATTGATTTTGTCAACCTGATTCTTTGTCAGTACTGCACAGTACAAGATATTTTTCTGATGTACCGCAAATAGTACATTGAAATGCTCTTCAAGGGTAATGGTCACTAGTTCCATATGTAGTATTGACCACTCTTAGTTGCCAAGTTTATCCCTGGTCACTTTAAAAATGTGTACTGGAACTGCTGAAATCAACTGCGTTCAAGATGATAGGTTTTACAAGTGCCAAAAGTTTAGTATTTCTACTCTGCCATCTTATTATAAGGCAGACCAAGCAGTTGCCATTTTAATGTTTGCCTCTGCATTATTGCACAGATGGTTTATTTTGAAAACCAAAGGAATGGGTTTTAAAGTCAGTGGAAAAAGTTCTTCAAAATCTTCAGTAAACCTGAATCTGTGTTTGAAAATATTTAGATGTTAAGCCTATTATTCATAAATGATAAATATTTTATATTTACTTTTTGTAATTAAGCAGTTTTGCGGTTTTACTCCTTGCATTTTTCATTCGCACAATGCATTGGTGTTGGTACCTTAAGTAAACAGTGTATAATTCAATATATACTATTATATTTACTTTTGAGACAACACCTAGAATATAGTACAAATCAGTTCTTCTGTTACCCATTCCAGTTCCTGTGCTTGGTCTGTCACATTGCACAAATATGAATAAAGATCATTCTTGACAGCTCGTGCAATATTCTCAGTGCGTAAATATTGCTGTCACTTTTGCTTAATTTCATTGAAATTCTTGGTAGCTTCAAGCTTATGAGAATAAAAAACATTGTTTGGTTTGACAATGGTATTAAAGAAGTCTGTTGTCTATCAGTTTTTCTGTTCTGTGTACAGTGTTTATTTGAATTTGTAAGATTTTAAAATTGATGTGCATGTGTGGACATATGGGTTTCTTGTGAGTTACATTTTAATAAAATTCTAGCTTAATATAATAACTTTCAGAACTAAATTTAGGGCAATAGTCATGTATTTCTGATAAGTGATTTGCCATACAGTATACTATACTTCCAAAATCAATTTCCTTGGTTTATTTTGACGGTTAACATGTTTACTAATTTGAATGAGATAATCCATAGTTAAATAAAATCAGTTCTTAGTTCTGTACATCATTTTTATTTCATAGCAGGGACATTAATATTATGCTCTAAACACACACACACAAAACGTCTGTTTCTGTGAGACTTCCTCTCACTCACATACTAACATTCATTCATTCTCTCTCTCACTTTTTCAAAGAGATAACTATACACTCGTACACAAATTAGACACAGCAGTCAGCAAGGGAGATGCACAACCTCTAACTAAATCTTTTTTCCACCCATCATAATCCACTGCATATAAATGTACAATATTGTATAATATATATAATTTGTTGGCCAAATACAGATGTCTCAAAAAGTAGTCATTCATATATTGCAGACTTTTTGAGTCATCTGTGCATTCTGTGCATTCTTAACTTCTCAGTCAGGGACCTGTAAATGTTTTGTATAAAGATAAAATGCATGATGAATAAATTTGAACCGAGATATTTTATAAATGACCCAATTTATTTTTGCATGATGAACAAAATAAATAAAGAGTTCAGATTTTAGTCATGCATTATTGTATTGTGGGATGAATTTATTGCCATGGTTCTGGAGCAAGACAAAGATGGATTCAGTTAAAAGAATACAAGTCACAATACCATGACTGAAATCTATGCACAACCACTCAAGCTGGTGGGCTTTTGTGCACTAGATTCAGTTATACTGTAGTTGTGTCCCACCCATTGGTACAAAATGAAATGTCCAATAAGGAGGTGTTAAGTATGATTGGTAAAGTGGCAGTTTTGAAATAATCAAAATTTCCATTAAGTGACTTGTCAAAATCCACATTATTGATCAATAACTCTATCTTCTATTTCTTATATATTATTGTAAATAATGGGCTGTAAATTGTTTATATTTTTAGAGCAGATTTTATCATTTGTCCTATTTGAATACAGTAAGTTTTGTACTTAATGGGATTATGTACTTACATATTCAACTTAATTCTTCCTTGCTTGGTAGAAATCAATCATAAATGTGGAGTAGCCAGTGTGGTAAGCCTGTGATGCAATTGACACAAGGCTCTCTATCATACTTAAGATATTAGAGAGGAAATCTAAAGTGTATTATGGCTTCTGACCTGGTTACATGCAGCTGTAGCCATCAAGAGTTGATATGGTTGTGGACTGATATCTAACACATAGGCAAGAAAAATGTATCTATACCACAAATTTTGCAATAAAAGGTCATTTTGATTTTGTTTTTCATTATCAGAAAATGCTCTAGATACTACTGAAACAATGAACCTTTATTATTAAGTGTGTGCAGTTTATTTTCCGACCTCAAGCAGTAGCAATAAATACCTGGCAACAACTGCGACTGCCGTCTCTCCACACCTGGCCCACTCCTACACTGTATTCACAGTGCTCTGCAACAACCTCTGCTTCATTCCCAAATGCCTGTTAAACAGAGAATATACATTATGGTATTGTTGCTATGCTTATCCATATATCTAGTTACTCATCAAGAGATTGTTGATGAACTGTTGTTCACTTCACTCATAAAGAGAAACTACAGTGGTGAGCAAGAGTTGAACTCAGATACCCAACCAATCTCCTAGCCACACTAAGTGTACATATCACAACACACACACAATACTGAATGTCCCTGCCTGAATGTAAGCCTGTGGCCACCACACCACTATATATATTCTAGTAAGCAATGATCTACACTTAAATGTCCATTCATGGATGTCAGCCATCAAGCTCATATTATACTTAGAAACTGCCTACTACTTTTGTTTATTTTAAGACAAATCTAACCAAATAGACCTTGAAATAAACAGTATAAACATTAGGAAATCAAAGTCTGGCAAGCTTGTTTAGCATGTATTAGGTCTAACACTGATGATACAAAGTTCTGTACAGGCTTTTCCCTCAGTGAACTAAGACAGTGATGAACACTCAATAGTGGAGAGTCTTTCGTAATATAGAAAACTAGAAATACAATTTATATAATGGAATGCAACTAGGCTAAGGATATTCAATAAACAATATCAATAAATTTTGATATTGTTAACTGGCATCCAATCCAGATTCTTGTGACCGACAGAACAGGAAGAGGCTGGCTGCTTCATAATACCCTGGTGGCACCATGTTTATATTGAAACATACAGCTACGTACTGATTTAGATAGAGAGAACTGACAAATCAAACCTACATACTAAATGTGGTAATACTACACATGTGTACAGTACCACATGTGGATTTGGAATACTACACATGTATGCCATTGAAGCAAGATAATGGATTTAGAGGAAACTCAAATAATTTTTTATACGAAACCAAAAGAGATTTCAAAAGGGAAAAAGAGAGAGAATGTATGGATCTGGTTGAAAGACCCACATGCATGCCATAATCACAGATACAAATACACATCCACAACAAAGCTACAACTATGACAGGCAACAGCCCTACAACAATCAACACTGGTCAGAACAAACTTGATATATCCACTCATAATGGACCTGTCAGAAAAGTCTCCCAGTTAAACTACCCAAAATAGAGTAACCTCATTCATCTTTGCCAACACACAAGGACTAAAAACAAGAGCAAAAAAAACAAAGTACAGGTACTGTTCATAAATGGCCTCCTCACTGAGTCAAATGCAGTATTTGAACCTTTCACAGAAACCCATGCAGGGGGAATTCTTGGACAGTGAGATCTGGATACCAGGATATAATCTATGCAGGTGTGATAGGGTAAATAGGTCACATGGAGGAGTGGATCTGCATATTAGGAAAGGCCTTGTATGCTCGGAGCTCCTTAACTCTACAAATAAGGTGGTAGAGGCACTGGGAGTAAAATAGATAAAATAAACTTAGTTATTATTCTAATACTGTATACTTATCACCAGAGGCAATGGCTGAGGAATTCACAGAACAGATAAACAAAATAGAGAATAGCCTTGATAATTTGGCAAACCCAATACCTGATATTATTTTTCTAGGTGACTTCAACCTGCCTAGTCTAAGATGGAGAAGAGCAAACAATAATATTATACCGGGAAAACTATCTGGACATAACCAGCCACAGTTTAGAGAACTACTTAGATTCTGTGACAAATTTTCACTCAACCAGCAGATACCAGAGCCAACTAGGAACGAAAATATTTTAGATCTGGTCTTCACAAACAGTGAAGACATAATCAGAGACATTATGATCTCAAATACCACATACTCAGATCACAACCTCATTGAAGTGCAAACGACCATCAATACTCAGAATAGACCTAAAACAATGATCAAGTAAGATGGGTTATTCAATAAATTGAATTTTAATAATAAAAGGATTGACTGGGAGAAAATAAACAGGGAAGTTGCAAACATTCCATGGGAAACTGTTCTAAATAATAAAAATCCTATGCATGGAATAGAAAAAACTGACTTCTGAAGCATATAAAGTCTGTCTGAAACATGTTCTTTTGAAGAAAGCCAGAAAGAAGTCCAATATAGAAAGAGAATGTAGATGACACTATACTAGAAGGAAAAAACCAGCATTGAATGTAATGAAATGCCATTTTCTGGGTGAGACCCGGAGACTCCCCGGAGATATCCAGGCTGATATGGATATACAGGGGTACCTCGGTTTAAGAATTTAATCCGTTCCTGGAAATGGTTCATAACCCGAAAATTTGTAAACGGAAGCGAATTTCCCCATAAGAAATCCTGACTCCCCAAAAAACTTCACTTCAAAGTAAATTTTATACCTAATTTACCCAAATCTTCACTACAAAAGTATGTTCAAGTTATTACTTATCCTTGCTGATGACTCCTGTTTGTATATGGAAGACGGTGAGGAGGGGGGAGAAGGAGAGGTGTTACTGTTTGGAAGGGGAGTCCATTATAACATCAGGCAGTGAAGATTTCTCTAGAGTGCACTCTCTGGGACGTTTTGCCTGCATACTACTAGGTCCTGGTTGTGGCTCACTGCTTGATTTTCTCACTTTTCTTACAAGGAAATGTTCCATTGAAGATTGTTTTCCTTTCTTTGCAACACTTACAACACTCACTTTGTCTGTAGTGAGGCATCTCATTGTCATTAAAAAGATCAATGCAACAACCTACTACAGCTTTATCTGGGTGATTCTTTTCAGCAAAACTTTGCAGTCCTTCCCATACTGCACACATTTTCTTAATGAGGAAGGGACATTCTCTACTGCCTCCTCTTCCTCCCCTGAAGATTTGTTGTAATGCCTAGCTAGTTCAACAACACGAGTACCATTTTCATGCTTATGAATGATCTCTTGTTTTTCCTCTATGGTCATTCTCACATGTGATTTCTTGACACTGGCTTTCTTGGGACCCATGGCAAGATATATAATAACAACTTTTATGCTCAAATGGCCAAAAATCAGACAAAAAACTGTAAATTCTTGTGAAGAATTCAGGCGGGATAGTCAATGGGCTGGTAGTTACTGGTAAAGTGAGGCACGATCGCTGTGCCACCACACGTTAGATGGCTGTACACATATCAACAAACTCGTATCCCAATGCAAAGTTTGTAAACAGGGACGTTTGTAACCCGAGGTACCACTGTATTAGACTGTGGCATCAATGTGCATGGAGTTCTAGACCTACCAGGGACCACAAGCCAGAACCTGGTCGAACAACCAAGACGGCTCAGATGGAGCATGAACAGGCTGGAGGTGAAACAACGCATGAGACAGCTTGCGGAGCAGAGTAGAAGTAACATCAACATTGAACACAAGCTGCAGTGGCTCTGCCAGCTCCACACGAAATAAGGCGACAGTATTCGGCACAAGATGACAGTCCTGGAACAACCACGAAATGAAGGACAAGTCAACCCTATCCGAGACGGAAGTACACCTACGCAAAGACAAGAAATAACGGAAGGACCACCAGGAAACTTCATACTGTCGCCGAGACGAAGCATGCAGGTGGGACACCATCAATGAAGCCACCTGCGCACCATACAAGTGATGATAGACCCAAGTCAGAAACCCAGACGCAAAGACTCGAGGAGAAGAGCGAACCAGCCATGTAACGGACTGGACCGATCTGCTGAAAGAAGCGGAGCTGTGGGAAGACCCTCGGGTTTGGATGCCGAGCAAGCAGTGCCTGAAACTAAGGCTGGGCTGGCCACTAAGGGGCCAGAAGGCCAAGTCTTCCCTGTTAAGTCTTCAAGCAAGCCAGGATCTGGAGCAACAGCTGAGTACCGGATGTGCATGTAATATATTTGAACAATCTTCTCTCGTACATACAGCAATGAAGTGCGTCAATGACTGGGCAAGTACAACTCAAACCGAACTTGCAGGCATATACCTTGCCACTGAATTTTTAAAAGACAAAGGCAGTGGACTTATATACTGTGACTCGCAGAATGCACTCCTGGCATTGAACGCACATAGTAGTGACACCCAGAAAATAGTCAGTGATATTCGAATGAATGTTTTAGCTACTAAAGAAAACAGATTTGAAATTAAATTCCTATGGATACCATCACATGTTGGCATCTCAAGGCATGACACTGTTGATATGCTTGCAAAGACTGCCTATAGGAAACCAGTGGTAGAAATTGATATGGGTGTTTCATTAGCAGTGACAAAGAGAATACTTAAACAAATATCTAATGAAGATCTCACCGACCTAACAAATTCACAAAGACCTGAAAGTTGTAGCATTAAATATTATGATAGATATCGTGAGGAGACATTCACATATGGGACTAATAGAACAAGAACCCGGCAATGTGATGTTATAGTGGCCAGAATACGCCTGGGATATTGTTCAAATGTGTATTGTTCAAATGTTTATCATGCTGATTAATTGCTGCTCTACAGCATGTTTTTAATGTTTTAACACCAGTTTTGTTGAAGTGCCAATAAAATAAATACCCAGTATGTGTTTAATATTATCGACCATTTACTTTTCATTCCTGTTAGTGGTTGTCGTAGGGACCCCAATACACTGGTTTGCCCAGGGGCCCATAATGTAAGACGACACTGGCTTTGTAGCAGATTGATGATTGAATCAGTAGCAGATTGAAGAAAAGGACTATGGAATCAAAATCCACCATTCACAGAAAATTGCACAACAGGTAGGGGGCATATACTGATGCCTAACCAAACCTTAGCAATAATCAAGCATTCCTCTGATATCAAGGAAAAGAAGGTAGTGATTCAACTGTATTGAATCTCTGGTGCACCCTCACATGAATTTTTGTATCCAAGCATGGAGACCTCTTCAGAAGGACATAGCTGCTTTGGAAAAAGTACAACACTAGGTGACAAAAATAATTTCTGAACTAAGTCAACTTTCATACCAGAAAAGGTTGAGAGCCACATGACCAGTGCAAACCAGACATGATAAAGCTGATCTCGTTGAAACATTTAAAATACTGTACAGTACTGAACAATATGGAGTATGTTGATCCAGACAACTTTTTCAAAAGATCAGATGTAACAAACAACGGGGGGGGGGGGGGGGGGCAATGGTTTCAAACACAAGCAGAGTGATTTTCAAATATTTCTTTACAAATAATAATAATAATAATAATAATAATAATATTTTATTTACAAGTAGGTACAATGGGTTGGCGAGATTACATTAGTGATATTTTTACATTCTTGCAAAGCCACTAACATTCATAGCATTTTGGGCAAGTCCTTAATCTAACTTATCAGGTAAGGTAAAAAAAAATACATTGTAGCAAGGTTTTATATTAACAATATAAATTGACAGAAGTGATTACAGTGGTAAAGATTATGTACTTAATTAGTCTTTAAAATTAAGTACTGTACTGTGCTAATATTGGGGAAGTGGGTCGTACAAAATACAGTGTGAGTTTGAAGCTCAAGGTAGGAAACTATGAGGATAAAATAAGGTACTTTTTGGTTTAATTTTGAACAGAGCATAGGTTGGAAATTGTTTTAATTCATCAGGGAGAGTTCCAAAATCTGGGCCCTTTTATTTGCATGGAGTGTTTGCACAGATTTAGCCTGACCCTGGAAATATCAAGATATATCTATTTCTGGTGTGGTGCTCATGAGTTCTATTACACCTATCAAGGAAGTTTCAAATCAAGATTAGCATTTAGGAAAAAGGTTTTGTATATGTAGATAGCACATGAGAATATGTGGAGTGAGTGTATGTTTAGCATGTTAAGGGACTTAAACAGAGGGGCTGTGTGTTGTCTGAAAACAGTTTGTTATAGTTTTAATAGCAGATTTTTGCCAAGTGATGAATGGCTTGAGGTAATTTACAGTGGTTGAACCCCATGCACAGATACAGTATGTAAGATAGGCATAGATTAGTGCGAAGTAATCAGGGAGGAACAGCTGCAGGGGGCCTGACAGCTGAGTGGACAGTGCTTCAGATTTGTAGTCTCGAGTTCAATCCCCGGTGGAGGTGGAAACAAAGGACAGAGTTTCTTTCACCCTGATGCTCCTAGCAGTAAATAGATACCTGGGAGTTAGCAGCTACGGGCTGCTTCCTGGGGATGCATAACAAACAGGAAGCCTGGTCGAGGCCTGGGCCGCAGGGATACTAAGCCCCAAAATCATCTTAAGATAACCTCAAGAAGAAGTATAATGAAAGGAGAGCAGAGTGGGGAACATAATATGACTTTTTTTTAGGGGGCCTGACAGCTGAATGGACAGCGCTCGGTGTTCGTAGTCCTAAGGGTCCTATGGTTTGTTTCGCAACAGAGGTAGAAACATGGGCAAAAATGGGCAAATTTTCTTTCACCCTGATGTTCCTGTTCACCTAGCAGTAAACAGGTACCTGAGAGTTAGACAGGTGCTATGGGCTGCTTCCTAGATGTATGTGCATGAAAATTAGGAAAGCTATTTGTGCTAGTGGCTGTACAAGAATGTAAGAACTCTTGTACTGTACAGTATATATAAATAAAAAAATATTTTTTTTAAGCGTATGCTGACCGTTTTTGAGACGTGTTGTATGTGGGTTCTGAACTCAAGTCTCTTGTCTATGTATAGGCCAAGGAACATTCCCTCATTTTTATTGATAATATTAACATTGTCTATCTGAAGTTGAATCTAATTTGATGATTTACTACCAAATAAAATATAGAAAGTCTTTTCTATGTTTAGTGTAAGTTTGTTGGTTGATATCCATGAGTGGACTTTTTTTTTAATTCATTGTTGACAATATTATTTAGTGTGTGGAGGTTGGGGTCAGAATAGATGAAGGTGGTATTGTCAGCAAATAGTATAGGTTTAAGAATGTTAGAAACATTGGAAAATCATTGATGTATATAAGAAATAGGATAGGTCCCAAGATGCTGCCCTTGTGGCACCCCTACTGTCAATGGTAGAGTTAATGGTTCCAATTAATATTATTATACTGTACAGTATTAAGAACCTGAATTACTGTTAGGTAGGTTAGGTTTGTTATGCTCAAATTTCTATTAGTTTAAACTCAAATTAAATTTTGTTTAATCATGTATAATGTAATGGAAAGCTTAATCATTCAATACAAAAAATTATGAAAAATATATTAGGTACAACATTACTGTATTGTTGACCAGACCACACACTAGAAGTTGAAGGGATGACGACGTTTCGGTCAGTCCTGGACCATTCTCAAGTCGGTCAACATACAGTACTTCAGCCACGTTATTGTGACTCCTCGCCTGCTTACTGTATTGTACCCAATATCCAGAATGCAGTACTTGGCATAGTATGCAAGGTCTGGCTTGCTTAACAGTTAATGTGATTTTAGTTACTGTACTTTCAATTTTTCTTTAAATTGGTGTATTTAAATTAATACTATTATATTAAGAACATGAATTTCTGAGTTAGGATAGGATAGGTTGTATTTCTACAGTAGTGTTTACTCAAATTAACTAAAACAATAAAATCACATTAATGGAATTCTCATTCCATAAGAATAAAATTTAGAAAACTATATCATTTCAGGAAAACTCTGCTTGTTAGGCAAATCGGATTCTTGTATATTAGACCATGTAGTACGTTCTGGCTATTAGATACTTTATGGAAGCAAAGATCAATAATCGCTAATGTATTAAATGCTGAATAACCCACATAAGACAACAGGACAAATGGTTAAAACGCTTTTGATTTTCTCAGGTCCTATATGATACCTTGACGCTTGTCTTAAATTGTCATTGTAATCAAACCCTGGAGGCGAAGCTTGATTTATTTAGTAGGTGGTGAAGGTGGGAGGTGGAGGTGGGAGTGTAGGTGGGAGGTGGAGGTGAAGGTGGGAGTGGGAGTGTAGGTGGGAGTGGGAGTGGGAGTGTAGGTGGGAGGTGGAAGGGAAGGTGAAGGTGGGAGTGTAGGTGGGAGATGAGAGTGAAGGTGGGAGGTGTAGGTGGGAGTGGAGGCCAGGATGGGGCTCCACCTCCACCCTGAGCCTCACTGGTCCACTACCCTCACCTCCCACACGCCGCCTCACAAGCAAACCATCAAATCTTCCCAGCCAACATTGTAACAACCCGCTGGCAAACCACTAACCCAGATCATACCAATATGCACCTCACACGTTAGATTTAGCAACATGGTCTTGCACGACTTACTAATCCACCACAAGTATACTATTTCAAACAAAAAATGTCCACAAAATAACATTGACAGGCAACCATGGGAGGAGGACCAACAACATACCTCCGTTGAGAACATTACCGCTGTCAAGCAAGGAGCTCCGTCATATTACTGATATAATATACTTGCTACAAGGTTAATGTGATCTCTCAGGAGGCGGGAAGGTGTACGGGTTGACTTAGTGATTAGTGATTGAGCAGTGAGAGGTGTGTGAGTGAGCTGCCAGCACCCAGGAGGACGGATTTCTCCTCTTCACTACACATGTTCTAACTCTTCTATACATCACTTGCTTTACCCCCCAATCATTCAGTGGTTCGTCAACTGTGGTGAGTAATAATGATGGTGATTATCATTTGGAAACGATAATTATTGTTGTTAACTTTGACATACCAATGTTAAGATTTTTGTCCGAAACGCTGCGAGTGTTCGATATTCGTATTGCTATATTTAGATTTATATATTGTTTATATATTTAGATTTATGGATTTATATATTGCTCCCCACCTGTGCTTGTGGGGGGGAGGGGTGAGCTTCGGCTCTTTGGTCCCGACTCTTAACCGTCAATTAAGTGAGTTCCTAAGCCTATTGGGCTCTCAACATATCTACATGTGACACTGTATGGAGTCAGCCTCCATCACATCACTGCCTATAGTGCATTCCATTTCTTAACTACCCTGACACTTAATTTTTTTTTCTAATGTCTCTGTGGCTCATTTGGGTACTAAGTTTCCACCTGCGTCCCCTTGTTCGTGCTCTACACATGCTACATAGTTTTTTATCAATACTGTCAATTTCTCTGATAATTTTGTAGATGGTGATTATGATAACTTAGACTGATTCCAAGCTAACACGAAAATATTCTTGAAACATCTATTTAACTGTTGACAAATATCGGCGCGTGGCAGCTATAAATAGGCTTTGTCGAAGATAGGCTATATATGGCGGGCAGCCCTTTAGGGGTTATTCACGCCCATGCCACATCGTGGGTGGCTTAATCTTCAATCAATCAATCGAGCAGCCCGTCTTGTTAAGGGCTATTCATGCCCGTGCCACCTCTTGAGTGGCTTTAATCTTCATCAATCGGCAGTCCGTCCAGTCACAGGGAACCTGGCAGAACATGGGTGTCGTCACTCTGCCCAGGTGATGCCCCGCAGGTGAACATTTAAGATGCTGATGCAGTTCATTCAAGGTTGTGTGGCAAGATCGGGTTATCCTGTAAATATGCTTCGTATCAGTTGCAAGAAGGGGGGTAGAAATAGCCTAAGCTACTCTATCCCTTTGAGATGTATTTCTTTCTTATCTCAATAAACATACTTGAACTTGAACAGTTGCAAGTAAACAGTTTAATGTTGATTGTTCTTCACGCGCTTTGACATAGTTATTAGAGCTCTTTGGTGCGTTGCATTGAATCTCTTGTTTATGGTAATTTGGGCATGATTTGAATTTGTTTTTAAGAATTTTTTTGTCAAATTCTTGAGACTAGTATTGTGCACGAGGATAGCATGAACATTTATAATTGTTGCTGTTTCACCCTCAAACTATCTATTGTTGTTTAACCCGGCTGTGGATATAAGTTCTTACTCAACCCAATTGCACATGAGTACCTGAACTCAACTGTTTGTCCAAGACTTCATTAATAATATTTTGCGGCACCTCTATATACTTACTATATTACCTTAGCTACAAATACTGAACCAAAATATTATATACTTAAACATCACGAATAAATGTGTTTACAAACTACTTAGCTGCTTGTTTAAAATAAGATATTATCTATTCCTTATATTTTTCACACAAATTACCTTATATTTTAATATTTTGTTGAGGAATTTTCCACGGAATTTTCTGTGAAAAATTCCCAATATTTTCCACATAAATATCCTCATATACCGCTATTATTATTATGTCTTATTTCTGGGGCACCTCCCAGGCAGGTATATTCACGGCACCTCAGCAAACTGTGGCATCCAGCATAGGAACAACAGAGTAAGGAGCAGCATATTAATTGGGAGCACCCTCAGTGTCAACGAAGGACACACAGCACCATTGGGTAACACGCGGGCATAATATAATCCGTCCATATTAAGAAAACAGAAAATATCAAAAGTGGATTGCCCGCGGCAGCAGGAATTAAGAGGTCAGAACGCGTAAGCAGAAGCAGAAGCGTCTGAGGCTGCAGGAATTAAGAGGTCAGAACTCTTAAGCAGAGGGCCAGTGATGCAGCGAGGCGTGGTGCAGAAGGTGCTGTCGGTGGAGCAGGCAGAGGGTCGTGGAGCCCGGGTCAGACGAAGCATTGGAAGGAAGGAGGTAAGGAAATAAATGAAAAAAAACAATATTTTAAGGTGAAGAACAATAATAAAAGAGATTATACGAAGAGCAGCACAAAGGGAAGGGATGCCAACAGTTGTTAGTTTACTGTGCACCCCCCTGCTCATCCTAGCAGCGAAGAATCCTGGGTTCGAATCCCGGGCGAGACACTTTTCCTATCACCTAATGCCTCTCTTCACCTTGCAGTAAATAGGTAACAGGAAGTTAGCAGTTGTGGGGTTGCATCCTGGGGAGGGAATCTCATTGATATATGACGATAATCTGATTTCTCTGTGTACTCATGACTTATCTCGTCAACAGCTACGACGCCTGGATCCCTTCCTTCTGCTGGATGAGTTTCGGGTTCGACAACCCGCAGGATTTCCTGATCACCCACACAGGGGATTTGAGACAGTCACCTATATGCTAAAGGGCAGCTTCCACCATCAAGACTTCTGCGGTCACTCCGGTGTGATAAGGAAGGGAGATCTGCAGGTGAAAGAGAGAGAGAGAGAGAGAGAGAGAGAGAGAGAGAGAGAGAGAGAGAGAGAGAGAGAGAGAGAGAGAGAGAGAGAGAGAGAGAGAGAGCATCTCAGAGGGACTGATAAATTCTTAAGTTTTGGTGACTTTCCATACTATCTTAGGCTACCATTATATATGTTAATATGGTAGGTTCATATGCTTCTTTCTATTATAGAGTTTGTTCATATTTTGTTCTCTATAAATGGGTCGGTAGGTGCCTACACACTGTCCTCTTGCAGCTGACAGTACGTAACCTCTAATGACTCCTTTGCAGTGGATGACGGCGGGTCGAGGCGTGGTACACTCGGAGATGCCAGCTTCTGACGGGGATAACATTGGCCTCCAACTCTGGATTAACCTACCGGCCTCTCAGAAAATGATAGAACCAGGTATGGGTGAGGGGGATGTGTTGGTGAAGAGTGAGAGAGAGAGAGAGAGGGTGGTGGGGTGAGGGGGGCCGGGGTGAGGAATACTATAAAATTCCTTGAAGTCCTACTAATATATTTTTGAAGTCCTGCCACAATTGTTATAACCTCCTGAATGACGCTTTGTTTCTGCCCTCAGTCTACCAGGAGCTGCTGGCCTCACAGGTACCATCGGCGACCTCTGGTGGAACTACAGTGAAAGGTTAGAAAGCTTATATACTCACTTAACACATGCTGACCTACTATCTACTCTCCAACACCTGACGTACTATCTACTCTCCAATATAAGATCTACCACCTACTCTTCAACACAATCGAGTAATTTTAAAAACTGACGACTAAATGCTTAAGCTAGGATCTATTATGAACATAATTCTTGTTTCTTGCATCTTAAAGCAACATATAATTACACGTCGTTTGATGAGGAAAATAATTCGATTACATGTAATTTTTTTTCTCATATTTTCCGTAACTGTCAAAGGCTCCTGTGATTGTTTCATACTCCCATGACTGTCTAAGGCTTAAACTGAGTGCAGTCATCACCTCACCTCACGAGCATAATTCCACAACTGTACTGAAGTTGCAAGGCTGCTATTTCTCTGATAATCCTTGCATTGATTATATATACAGTTCTCGTCACTGGGAACTGCAAAGCCCCTATAATTACAGATATCGCGCAGATTCAACAACCTTCCCATAATTGTAGATATTGCTCATACTTTATTTGCAACTATTCTTGATTGTTGACATTAAATGAATCCAGTCGTCCTTCTGGGATAAAAGATATATTACCCAAACATATTTACACCTATTTATTTTAGGCCTCTGTATGTCAGTCACTGACCATGCTACTGTGATTGCAGTGATCGCTGGAGAGAGCATGGGCGTGGAGTCTCCGGTCAGGACTCGTACACCTGTCTACTACCTGGACTTCCAGCAGGAACCTGGAGCAAAGTTCACCCAGGAGGTACCAAGGGACTGGAACGCCTTCATCTACGTGCTTACGGGGACTATCAGTGTTGGTAAGTAGCATCACAGGCAGGTCCTCTCTCTCTCTAATGTATATCGTGACGAACATTTTGCAGCTCTCGTGTAAGATTTAGCAACAATATATCATCACAATATATCATCATAACTCACCACAAGTATCCTAGTGTTGACGTCGTCTCTCTATTCTGTAACTTTGCTGAACTTTCCACCGCGAACAGCAATGATTGGATAATATGTATGAGGTTGTGTTGAACCCACTGAGAATTGAATGGCATTTAGTACCAGAGTGCTAGCTCCTTTTAAGCTAGGATGGTGTACACACTACTGTCTGGTTGTATAACAGAACTTTGAGATATTATGTCATCTTAGTGACTGTATTACTGTCTTGAGGGATTCAGTGGTACCTTATTGTCATAATCACACACTATTACCAGGATTGTGAAATGTTTTCTCAGTAAATTATATGTATGAATTATGGCTAAGTACTAGGCTATTTCTTAATTCTAGTTGCTGATCCCAAGCGAGGATATTGATCGCGAAATGTTCTAAATTTGCTGAATAAGAAACCCTCTCTTGTTTATGTTTATGTTTTTGTTTATAATTGTTTATGCCCTCCATAGAATGAGTGTTATGTGCACATAACCTAGCGCATAGACTTAGTATTCATAACCTACCCTCTGCAGACTCAATGTTCGTGATGTGCATACTAGCGCACATAAGACTTAATGTTCAGGAACATTATTTAATCATTTGGAAACACACTAATATATTCATCATAAGCAACTCGGCAATAAATCATGAGGATTGGAATTACCAATATCATAGTGGCTCCTTCAGTGCTCGCGTGGGAAGCACACACTGAATGAATAATTAATATTACTATAAGCACACAGGGAGTAGAATGATATGTTCGTGTGGAGGCAACGGCTGTCACAGTTGCTGGGTAACAGTTTTTGTTGTGGTCAGAGTGTAGCTCCTGGGCTGACATCTAATTACCGATGAAATCACAATCAGTCGTTGTGTGTCTTGTAGACCTAAGTTACAAAAATTGATTGATAATTAGCTCTGTCATTGAGAATGCTCAAGATGCTAGCCTATCTCACAGATGTTAATGTCATTTGCCGTGACGGGCCTCATGACCTGAAAATGGAGGTTTTGATAGATTGATCTAATGTTTTGTTTATCATATCTTGGGGGTGACCAAACTTCTTACAAAAATTCTCAGCCTCTCGTGAGAATTTTTTAAACAAACTCCACATCGGACTCCAAAATGAGATCGCCTGAGAGCGGTGGAAGAATGTTGTCAGCAATTATTAAACACGGTAATTTCCTTCTTTTTGTTTTTCAGTGGTAGACGAGGAAGAGAGTGAGAGTGGCCCCCACCACACCCTGGTCCTCAGTCAGGGAGATTCCGTCAAGGTCTGCAACACTGGACCGGACACCGCACACTTTGTCCTTATTGCTGGTGAGTTGATAGGTGGCTTTGGATAGGCTGGCTGGACGACTTTAAGATTGCTTGGTGTGGGCATGTAATTTTTTTTAGCAGTTATCGACTCTTTATGTTCTTTGATGAGATAATTTTTCAACTCTTTCTTCGCTATTTCCCGTAAAACTACGCGTTATTGCTATTGAAAGTCGGCCAGTGAGACATCTTGTGAACTGGACAGAGCCTGACCCATCACACACCTTACTCAACTCCCCCTCCCCAACTCTGCGCGAGATTACTTCTGATGGTAGATGCTTTCTTGAAAGTTGATAGTTTATTCTTAAAGCTGAAAACGTTAGAATAATCGCAGCAGAAATACTTCAAACTCAAGTGTTTATTCATATTTCTCGCTTGAGTTTTTTGCTCCCACAGCAAGAGGGAGGAGAGTTTACCTCAACCACAACCAGGAGACAGTTTACCTCAGCCACAACAAGGAGGACAAAGTTTACATCAGCCACAATAAGGGAACACCCACTACATTCTTACACTCTTTCTTCCTTGTTATATTTTTATATCTTGTTTCACCTCCCTATTCTTATAGCTCTCTAGATTAAGAAAATATTTGATTATTATTATTATTGTTGTTATTAATCACTATATTAGCTATACTCTATATTAAAACAAATTCATTTATTCTACTTCACCAAGTTTACATTTTTTGTTCGGGTTATCTTAGTCGTATATATTTATTTGATTAGAAATCTCCTTTGGAAATGAACAATTAGGAATAATGTTTTCTGGTAAGGCATAGACACTATTGATCAGGGAGTTGCTCTGTGTGTGTGTGCAGGACAGCCCATCGGGGAGCCGGTGGTGCAGGACGGTCCCTTCGTTATGAACACCCGCGAGGAGATCCGTCAGACCCTGCAGGACTACAGCGACGCCAAGAACGGCTTCGAGAACGCCCGCAACTGGAAGTCTGCCTAGACCCAATGCTCGTTGTAGTGTATCTTCGACGATCTGCCTCTGACGACTTGGCTCCGAAGGTCTGCCTCCGACGACCTGGCTCCGAAGGTCTGCCTCCGACGACCTGGCTCCGAAGGTCTGCCTCCGACGACCTGGCTTCGACGACCTGGCTTCGACGACGTGTCTCACGTGATCTGCTGATGACGATCTGTCGACGGGGACCAGAAATGAGGCAACAGGAAACAGCAATGGTCGCTCTGGAACCACCTTCCTCCTGACCGTTCTAATTTGTCACGCAGGCGTTCGTATGGCTATGTGGTAAATATAATAAGGTAATTATCAGGAGTATGCACTAAGCCAGTTTGAATATAGCACTTGGAAGGTAGACTAGAAAAAAAAGAGTTCATGTATACAACATACATTTCAGTGCGTGTTCACTATTAAATACACCTTTGGATGTTCATTATATACTCTGTGATGTTTGAAATTGTTCGTTTGTTTTGGTTACCTAACATATGTACAGGTCACCGCCCGCACCGACTTTCCTCCCCGGTAGAATCGGAATTAAATCATGACCGCAATCCGTTCTTTCAATGTTTGCCCTTATGTACCCAGGGACCTACCTGGCTCTGCAGTGATTATTGAATCACGTTCTTGGGAAAAATATATATAGTAAGACTAGATGATCTAGTCTATATATATATATATATATATATATATATATATATATATATATATATATATATATATATATATATATATATATATATATATATATATATATATATATATATATATATATATATATATCAGTCAGTCTGGTGTTGACAAAGGCTTTAACAAAGCCGAAACGTTCACCTCATTTCATATTTCTCTGTGGATTTTCCGCATATATATATATATATATATATATATATATATATATATATATATATATATATATATATATATATATATATATATATATATATATATATATAGACATTAGAGTGCACGTTATGTGACAAAGAGTGCCGGGGAGACGGGACACCACGAGCACAGCTCTCATCCTGTAACTACACTTAGGTAATTAGGTAATTACACACACACACCCAAGCGCGCGCGCACACAGACACACATTGGGGGCCTGAGAGCTGAGTGGACAGCGCTCTGGACTCGTAATCCTAGGGTCCGTGTTCGATCCCCGGTGATGGGAGAAACAAAATGGGCAGAGCTTCTTTCACCCTGATGCCCCTGTTACCTAGCAGTAAATAGGCACCTGGGAGTTAGACAGCTGTTACGGGCTGCTTCCTGGGGGGGGGGGGAGAAAAAACAAATTAGTAGTTAGTAACAGTTGATTAATTGACAGTTGAAAGGCGGGCCGAAAGAGCAGAGCTCAGCCCCGCAAGCACAACTAGGTGACTACACCCACACGCGCGCGCGCGTGCTCATCTTCATTGTCAAAATATAACCAGATTCTTCTAGCCTGAATCCAGTGTTGTCGACCTCAAGGCCTGACGAGATATCAGATAAGACAATTTAATAATAATAATAATTCGTTTTGTCGGAGACAGGAACCCTGTGTATGTGGCAGTGTATTCTTTAGGCTTGTATCGAAGTCTTTCCCCCCAAGGTCGAACTACTCAGTAACTGACCTTCCCCAGAATACAACCCCACAACTAACTACCGGGTACCTATTAACTACTGGGTAAACAGAGGCGTTGGGAATAGGAAACGAGCCCAACCATTTCAGTCCCGCCCAGGATTCGGACCCGGGATTTTCGATTGATTTCAAAACGAACCCAACTGTACTAACGAGATTGATTAAGTGCAGAGTGCCTGCTGTAACCAGCACCTTGTTGCAAGTACACCCAGAACTGCAAGATTCATGCAACTATACAGGATTAGTAGCCTTATTTTGGTACAGTAGTTGTTAACTACGGTGCGAGGCGAACTGTCCGTACCCCCATCGTGTCCTCGCTAGGAGTGGAGCTGAGACATCCTAGCTGAGAGTGTCATTAGGCTCCGAGTGCTGGCCTCGCTGAGAGCCATGAGTGTCAGTCTCAGCCTTGGTGCGGACCTAAGCGGAGCTGTAGTTGGTATATTTTCAGACTTAAAATAAGGCCTT
>NC_091175.1:7489378-7654378 GCF_040958095.1 Procambarus clarkii | reverse complement strand
CTATTTTTTTCGGCACCTTTGTTTCCTTAGTTCTGCACGTTCAAATCCGTTTGGTGTTGGTCTTAACGGCCTCTAAACGTCTTGAGGGGTTATTAAGGCCATCACAGGAACTTACTGACCATCCAGCAGTTATATATTAGTCCTGAGCTAAAGTATAATGGCTGGTAAACTCTCAATGCATTTACACCGAGAAGCTGCTGGGTGCATATTTTGTGTATCCCTTATTGTCAATTGTGGCGTGTGCTTGTTCACCTGTATTCAGGGTAAGGTGAGATTATTATTATTCACAGAGAGTATACTCACTAACGTGACTGCATCAATGAGAAAATCCGTAGGAGCCGTGATGAGGGTTCGAATCTATTATTATTATTATTATTATTATTATTATTATTATTATTATTATTATTATTATTATTATTATATAGGCCCTCCAACCCTGGACAAACATTCCTTTTATATATTATTATTACTATTATTATTATTTAAAAAATATTATCTTATTTCTAAAAGTAATTATTAGGTAAAATGTTAGCTCAGAAGGTATCAAAATTCAGCTACCGTATATCATATGCCTAAGGCAGCCTGCGATATCTTGCTGGGACTCTACATAAAGATATCTTGCTGGGACTCTACATAAAGATATCTTGCTGGGACTCTACATAAAGATATCTTGCTGGGACTCTACATAAAGATATCTTGCTGGGACTCTACATAAAGATATCTTGCTGGGACTCTACATAAAGATATCTTGCTGGGACTCTACGTAGTGTACAAGTGCACTCGACTTCCACCAGTTTACATTTTAATGTCTTTGTTGCAGAGTGAAGCTCTCAGGCCCTCTGATAACAGCAGACAATGCCTCGTCGGGTCTATCTTTCTTATTCGGTCAAACTGCGTCTTGGGTAAATACAGATTTATGCCAGAAATACGAGTAGTACAAAACGTGGATTTTTCGTTCAGGGGTGCAGCAGTTCGTATTCTAAACATTGTATCCACAGTATTTACGAGTACTATCAATACTGTTATTATAATACCACTGTAGTATTAATAAACTGTTTACTACTTCTATTTCTACTGCTATTGATGATTCTTCTCAGAACTATTACTACTATTACTGTTACTGCAACTAATAATAGTGCTTCAACTACTACTACTATGTAATAATAATAATAATAATAATAATAATAATAATAATAATAATAATAATAAAGCATCTTAATAATAATATTAAAAAAACAAATGGTTAAAGGAACGTCACACAGATATCTGGGATATCCCATAAATAATCATGAGAACTGATACGAGTTATCTATATAAAAAATAGCCATCTGCTTCATGTTATCAATCTGGTTCTGTGTTGGGACAACTCATGCTTGCAGTTGCTAATTATCAGAAGAAGGCGCTATGCCAGTATGACTATACAGAACTTTTTTGTTTGCACTTGTGGGTACAAGGGATGATTGCGTATGTCGCTAGTGTGCAGACTTTAAGAGTTTTTTTCCTTCTCGCCACTAATTTTTCATGGAACACAACTTGCCAATCTGTTTACAACCTGGTCTCCAATTATTGCTGGGTGAACGAACGGTTGGAGGTCGGTGCCCAGTCGATCCTCCCTACCCAGGCCGAAAGGAATACGAATACAGACTATGACTTTTAGATGAAGGAATATTAAACAACCACTCGAACTATTGGAGATTGAATGCAGACCCTGCAAAGAGCTAGGTTGAGATTGAGAATTGCTAGGAATAACTTAATAACTGCTGGTATATATTAAGAAATGTTGGGTTAATCTGGGAAATGCTGAAGAACACTAAGAATTGCCTAGACGATCTAAGAATGAGTGGTATAGACCAAAATAAGTATTGCTGGGAAAGCATTAGTCCATCGATCTGTAGGGTGCTTAAGAGTTTCTGCTGCTGCTGCTGCTGATGTTTCTGCTGTTACTGTCGCTTCTGCTGTTAATTTTGCTGCTACTTACCTCTGCCAAGCTATGCTTATTGATGGTACGGCTACAAAGACAGTGGCTATTAGTTATATTTATGATCATACCCTAATATGCCAATCTATAGAGATCTTTATGTGTTTTTTGTATTAATAATTCAGAGTAACTGTGGGAACCGTTTCAATGATTGGGAAGGCGCCGTCTGAACATTAATATATATATATACATATATATATATATATATATATATATATATATATATATATATATATATATATATATATATATATATATATATATATATATATATAAATATAATATATATATAGGTGCACAAGTATATAGGTGTATTAATTAATACATTAATGTATTACCTGTTCATACCTGTTGCCCATTTGCTTGCATTTATCCAATACCCTTATGAAACTTGTATTGTTAGGAGAAGTATAACAATGACATTTTTTTCCTAAATACTAAATTTAAACAAAAGCTTAAAATTTATATTATCAGGCTTCCCCTCCAACCCCCCCCCCCCCCCGCCCCCCATTTGGAGATGTTTCGTAAATAGATGATATGAAAATGTTTTTCATAGTTGTACTAACTAGTTGTAAGTTCTATGAGGGTTACTAGACAAAGACTAGTTCTTCCAAGAGACTGCAGCTCAGAAATCAGAGTGCACCATAAGAGGATGTAATGAATTATCGTGTTAATAAAACATCATCATATTGTCTTGCCTCTGTATTTTTTTTTAGTTTAACATTTGTCTCCAATTCCACCTTCCCTCCTGCGCTACGGCGACGACACATCCCCAGGCGACGGCAGGTGTCTGAGGACCGATGACACATCTCTTGGCGACGACAGCACGTCCTCCAAGGGAACAACGAAACACTCGGGCGACATCTCATTCTCGAATGGCGACAACATTGGCAAGTCTGCAAGTCAATCGTCTCCCCATAGTTTTATTGAGTTCGTAATGCAACGGAGATGCCTACAGGCCTGGTACATCCCTCGCTGCAAGTCATGTCTACGATCCACTGGTAACAGTTATTCGCAGTAAACACTAGTTTTACCAACACAAATGCTCAGGTACAGATGAGGGCAGTACGCACATACGAGCCGGGACAAGCACACCGTGTGCTTGGGTAGTTACTGGCCGCGTGTTAATAGTACCACCGAAGTATCAACATAAATATGCAGGTACATTTAACCCCAGTTAGGCAGATGCTAACTGCCAAAGTAATAACATATGTCCGAGATACTTCTTACGTCTAACGTGACTGGTTAGCGGACCTTCTGACACCCTCTCTGGCTGTGGGTGGAAGGTGAATTGACGCTGGAGCAACTTCCCTGAGAATTGGCGCCCTGATTGTCTCCACTGGGTCCTGGTGAACCCATATCGTGGGACCTGAGATTCCAGCTCCTGCGACCTGCACAACTGATCTGGGAAGTGGGCTGCTCCTCTCGTCGCTGGTGATCTGCTGGATGAAGGGGCTGACATAGGAATAAGGTGAGTCCCTCGGGCTGGCGTATCTCCCTGATACCTTGTGAGACCCGCTGGGCGACCGGGTCTTGGGGTTTGGGATAGATTCCGTCCCGTTGTCGCCAGCCGAGGTTGAGGGTTTGTAGATCTCTGAAACCACCATGTAGTAGGGCGGAGGTGGCGCCTCTGTTTTGATCACTTCCTCGTAGGTAGGTGGGTCGTCGCTCGCTTCTTCCACGTCGACAGCTCTTGCAGCGTTGACAAGAGCCTGCGGATAATACAAAAGCAATGGTCAACAATGCACTCCTCTCGTCCCTAAACATTTGGTTAATAAAAATAGATGCACATAATAATACTTATGGATTGTATTAAAATTTACATGTTTGCATCACAAACTATGAGAAAACAGTAGTGATTTGCACTTCATGGAAAGTAGTGATTTGTATGTGTAATAATTAATTGATTAGACAAAACACATGCCTCTTAGATACAAGATACTAGGCACACAACTGTATATATAGAGCTGATATACATAAAAGTGATAAGATAAGATCTTAACTCTCCATGATAAATAACTATTTTTCTTAACAAGTTCCTTGTGAGCTGTCACATGGAGCTCGTTGCTGGTAAGTGCTCTCACGCGAAGTGCATTTGTTGCATGTCTTATAAACTTGTGCTTAACTGTTATAACTCAGCCATTGAAAGCGTGAGTATCAGCACCAGTCAGAGGTATCTTATCACCCATGAGGATAATTTTCCATAATATGATATACTATTACATATCTTACAAACAACATGATTAAAAAATTGATATTGAATTGAATTGTGAACACTCACTCTTAGTCTCCAAAGATAATAAGGATAGGAAAAATCATATTAGGCTTTATTTATTTATTCATATTGTTTAATTCCACCCATTCCCTCCTTTTTTTGGTGTGTTCTAAATTCAGTACAAGTAAATGTTTACGGAAGACTGATATTCATGCGTGTATAATCAAGACGTGTTACTAAAATGCATAACAGCACACTGTGAACTATATGTGTTATATCGGGTTCTTCTTTTTAAAAACTGATAGGTTGCTTAATCTGAATATTTTTCTACAAATACATTTCTCAATATTCATCTCTTCCTGTCCTTATACAATATATCTAGCCAGATACTGCCATGATTATATTATGTGCATTCTTAATTTTTCTGTATTTCACTTCAATATTGAACACAATGAACTTCATGAAATCAACTTAAATATATATTTTCTATATAAAGCTTTTATTATTTTCATTCAATTTACAACTTTATTCTTTTAACAAATAAAAATATATGCATATTAGTCTTAATTTAATTACATTGATCCTATTTATTGTTATCCCAAATTTTCCATAGATTCAACTGTTCATTGGTGGAAGAGTTTCATGAATATATCTATGTAAATGTTCTCATTGTTGTGAAGCAATACATTTCACAGCTAGAAAGTGAAGGAACGACGACGTTTCGGTCCGTCCTGGACCATTCTCAAGTTGATTGTGAGAATCGACTTGAGAATGGTCCAGGACGGATCGAAACGTCGTCGTCCCTTCGCTTTCTAGTGCGTTGTTTGGTCAACATATTTCAGCCACGTTATTGTGACTCTTCGTCTCCGAATATGATTTATTTTATTTGTATATATATTTTTTTATATATACAAGAGTTCTTACATTTTTGTACAGCCAATAGCACGCATAGCGTTTCGGGGAAGGCCTTGATAATCGCACAGGGATAAATGTTTGCAAATTAGACACTCAACCAACAAGTTGTTCTTATTCAACAACACAGTATGGCTATCTATATTATTTCCCCAGTTTGAATAAATTGGAGTACTAAACTTCGCGAAGCACGATAGATTTCAACGTATTAGATGACTATTACTGTCCTGAATGTATTACTGTGGCTATTCTTACCTCTTTTATTATCATTTAAATTGAGGCTACAGCGCGTTATCATTTGAGACTGGCAGCCTAGTTTTTATTACACAATATAAACACATTTAACCATTGTACGCTATTGGGGAGGACCGCTGTTCGGAACGTAACAGCTAGTACGGAATGATAGTGTATAATGTGTGTATGGGAGTAGGCCACGAGAGGCGAGGCTTGATTTTCCTGGTTTAGCAATAGGAAAGTTTCATCAATAATTAATCGCGGAAGGGTTATTAAGGCAACTAAAATATCAAAACCAACCTGCAAATATAATTTTGTTCTGATTACAGTTCAGGATTAAAATAGAATAAGCTATCAGTGTGTATATACACGAGAAGCCGCACACAATACCTTTGTGTATATGCCAGTTGACCAGTAGGTCACCATGGAGATAGCATGGAGGAAGTGAAGTGGATCACTGTGATGTCGAGTGGCCGAACACCAATAACGCAAAACAAGATTATTTAGATTTATTGACCGATTTGGACGTGTGTTCGATCTAATTTCACACCAATCTATTTTTCCTCTACTACATCTATTTCTCTCTAACACTCACACAGACACACACATTCCCAGGCCGTAGCAGCTGTCAAACTCCCAGGTATATATTTACTGCTGTCTGAACAAGCGCATCAGAGTGAAACAAACTTTGCCCATTTTATTTACTTATTTATTTTTATTTATTTATTTATATTTGTATTCATTTGTATCCGCCTTCGCCAGGAATCCAACCCAGGATATTAGGACTACGATCCCTAAATGCTATCCACTCAGCCGCGAGGCCTGTTTTGTGTATTCACCTAGTTGTGCTTGCGGGGGTTGAGCTCTGGCTCTTTGGTTCCGTGTGTGTGTGTGTACTCACCTTGTGTGTGTGTGTGTGTAATTACCTAAGTGTAGTTACAGGATGAGAGCTACACTCGTGGTGTCCCGTCTTCACACCACTCTGTCATGTGTGTGTGCGTGTGTGTGTGTGCCCGTTGTTTATGACGGGGGACCTCCACACAAACCAAATATATCTATAGCATCTATCTTTCATTAGATGAAAGGAAACGCGTTCAAGCATTTCTGTCACGCCCGAGAATCGAACCCAGGATTCCCAATTATGAGTCGGGAACGAGGTAATCTGTTATCCGAGACCTTGAGTAGGACGGCACGATTGGGCAACGATTTTCCCTGATTTTCCCCAGCAGTAATTGGAGACTAAGAGAGTGGGGACATTTGACGACTCTTGCAGCATCCTTGAACTTGACTTGCACTCATATCTGGCTCAACACTCCTGTTTTTATAGTGATAACGTGTGATTATATGTGGAGCCTTTTCTAACCCATCCAAGCAGCTCCCACCCCCTCCATTTGTCTGTCTGTCTGTCTGTCTGTCTGTCTGTCTGTCTGTCTGTCTGTCTGTCTGTCTCTGTCTCTGTCTCTGTCTCTGTCTCTGTCTCTGTCTCTCTCTCTCTCTCTCTCTCTCTCTCTCTCTCTCTCTCTCTCTCTCTCTTTCTCTCTCTCTTTCTCTCTCTCTTTCTCTCTCTCCCTCTCTCTCTCTCTCTCTCTCTCTCTCTCTCTCTCTCTCTCTCTCTCTCTCTCTCTCTCTCTCTCTCTCTCTTTCTCTCTCTCTTTCTCTCTCTCTTTCTCTCTCTTTCTCTCTCTCCCTCTCTCTCTCTCTCTCTCTCTCTCTCTCTCTCTCTCTCTCTCTCTCTCTCTCTCTCTCTCTCTCTCTCTCTCTCTCTCTCTCTCTCTCTCTCTTTCTCTCTCTCTTTCTCTCTCTTTCTCTCTCTCCCTCTCTCTCTCTCTCTCTCTCTCTCTCTCTCTCTCTCTCTCTCTCTCTCTCTCTCTCTCTCTCTCTCTCTCTCTCTCTCTCTCTCTCTCTCTCTCTCTCTTTCTCTCTCTTTCTCTCTCTTTCTCTCTCTCTTTCTCTCTCTCTCTCCCTCTCTCTCTCTCTCTCTCTCTCTCTCTCTCTCTCTCTCTCTCTCTCTCTCTCTCTCTCTCTCTCTCTCTCTCTCTCTCTCTCTCTCTCTTTCTCTCTCTTTCTCTCTCTCTCTCTCTCTCTCTCTCTCTCTCTCTCTCTCTCTCTCTCTCTCTCTCTCTCTCTCTCTCTCTCTCTCTCTCTCTCTCTCTCTGCTCTGTCCACAGAGCATTCTCTCTCTCAAATCATATACACTGATGGTTCCCTACACCGAACCACGGGTGCAGCTGGAAGTGCAGTTGCCCTGACAATGGGCGATGGCTTGTACTTTGAGTGGGGAGTCCGTATAAACAACTGGGCCTCTACCCTTCAGACTGAACTATTTGCCTTGCTCCTTGCACTGAAATGTGTACAAGTCTCCAAACTTGATACATTAATTGTGACTCTTTATCATCCTTAAATGCTCTCAACTCTTTAAGACATAACTGTTACATGCTCGTGTCCGAAGCTAGACCCAAATACAACAAAATTATTAATGATGGTAACGGAGTCCATTTCATGTGGTCTCCATCTCATGTTGGCCTCCGAATGCATGATAGAGCTGATAAGTTAGCCAAAGAATCTGCCTTTAAAGGAAACGTTGAGTGTAACTTTCGATTGTCAATGAACAATCTGAGAGCAGCAGTACACCAAGAACTTCAACAAAACCTTGTAGATCTGAGGCAAAGTGAAATTGACACCAGTAATTCCATCCAACAAATGGCTACTAGAGTTTAACTCGAGCAAGTGCAAAGTGATGAAGATAGGCTTAGGGAGCAAGAGGCCAAACATAGGTACCACCTGGGAGAGGAAATCCTTCAGGAGCTAGAAAGAGAGAAACATCTGTGGGTTGATATCACACTAGACCTGTCCCCTGAAGCCTACATCAAAAGGTAGAACCTTGTATACCTCATATGTCAGACCAATACTGGAATATGCGACTCCAGCGTGGAGTCCATATCTAGTCAAACACAAAAGGAAGTTAGAAAAGGTTCAGAGGTATGCCTGGAGGCTAGTCCTCGAGATGAGGAGTATGAGCTATGAGAAAAGATTACTGGAACTAAACCTCAAGACACTGGAAGACAGAGGCGTTAAGGGAGACATATGATCACCACCTATAAAATTCTCAGAGGAATTGACAGGGTAGATAAACTGTTTAACACGGGTAGTACGCGAACAATGGGACACAGGTGGAAGAGAGTACCTAAATGAGCCACAGAGACGTTAGAAAGAACTTTTTCAGTGTCAGAGTAGTTAACAGATGGAATGCACTAGGCAGTGATGTGGTGGAGGCTGACTCCATACACAGTTTCAAGTGTAGATATGATAGAGCCCAGTAGGCTCAGGAACCTGTACACCAGTTGATGAACAGTTGAGAGGCGGGAGCAAAGAGCCAGAGCTCAACCCCCACAAGCACAACTAGGTGAGTACCACCACAGGGATACCAACACCACGACAGGTATTCCATTAATCATTTGTTACCTTCACAGTTATTTGTTTTTTATTTTTTATTTTATTTATATAAGTTTATATATATATATATATAATTTATATAATATTTTTATTATTTATATTTATTATTTTTATATTTCGGGCAGCGTTTCGGCTGCCCGAAGAGTTGTTACATTCTTGTACAGCCACCAGCACGCGTAGCGTTTTGGGTCGTCCTTAATACCTAATTTCCCCTGGAATACAACCCGCCAAATCGTTTAACAACTAGGAACCCATTCACTGCTGGGTGAACAGAGGCTACAGTTAAGGATTGGCGCCCAGTCAATCCTCCCAGGTCAGGGATACGAACCCAGGCTAAATCGCTCGCGAAGCGCCGGCCGAGTGTCTTACCACTGCGCCACGGGGAGTATTCTATACATTGTTATATAAATACTTATTTTGTATTATCTTTATGGGTACTTTCAAATCATCACCATGACCAACCTCATCACTATCTCTACCATCATCACCACCATCTTTATCACCATCATCACCACCACCATTATCACCATCACCGCCATCATTATCACCATCACCACCACCATCATCACCATCATCATCACCACCATCACCATCATCACCACTATTACCATCATTATCATCACCACACCTTCATCGTTATCACCACCATCTTTATCACCATCATCACCACCACCATTATCACCATCACCGCCATCATTATCACCATCACCGCCATCATTATCACCATCACCACCATCATTATCACCATCACCACCAACATCACCACCACCATCATCACCACCATCATCACCATCACCACCACCATCATCACCACCATCACCATCATCATCACCACCACCACCATCACCACCATCATCACCATCATCATCACCATCATCATCACCATCATCACCACTATTACCATCATTATCACCACCATCATCACCACTACCACCATTAACAATCGTGTTGTTTATAACACCAGAGGATAAACAATCCTGTAGTGTTGTATCCCCTTCTCAGCCAACTGAAAACAATCATTGTTTACATACAGATCAAACTCTTAACCAGTTTATTGACAATTTAATCATCAATTGTATGCCATCATACACACTTGTATTCCATTAGCTGAAGGTATCATACAAGCCTTTAGGTTTTAGTTTTGTTTATTAATTATTTACATATTGTGTAAGTTCTTTTATTTATTCCTTAATTAAATCTTTCACTTCATACGTGAATATGAATATAATACTAATTCATTGTATTGGCAAGTCTGGGTTAAATGGGAGCTCTTGTAGGTCGAGTTGATTGTCACCTCGTCCTCTATGATTGTCACCTCGATCTCTATGATTGTCACCTTGCACCTTGTTCTTCGTGACTGTCACCTTACCCTCTATGAATGTCACCTTATCTTCCACAATAACCACATAGGCGACTGATCCAAGTAATATTTCACACGAAGAGATGGAACGCAAGAAGAAAAGAAACTGTTAACTGAATAGCGAGATAAGAAATAACACCAGATTGCTTATCAAACGTTACGTGATCTTATCGTGTTCCTGAAGACGACGCACCCACGACGACGACGACAAGTCTCGACCAGTGGCTGGACCGGTGGCTGGACCAGTGGCTGGACCAGAGGCTCCACCAGTGGCAACAAAGGGGGGCGGTGGTAACAAGGACTGGTGGTTAGGGAGAGTATCTGGGTAGTTTCCCAGATGCAACACAGACCGAACGAGTCTCTCACCGTCTGGCTAATGAATCCCAGCTGCGGTCAGACTTTTAAGGCGCCTTTACGGCTGGACTTACACGCTTTCAGCCGCCGCAAGACGAGAGGAGTTATAGATGTCAGTCGCCGCAAGACAAAGAAAGCTAGAGTCCACATGCAGCAAAACAAGTGGAAGTTAGGTTCCAGGCGCCAAAACAAGAAAGGTTATGTTCCTGGCACCGCAAGACGAGATAAGTTAAGTTCCAGACGCCGTAAGACTATTATCTTTTGTAATCCATCAAGAGTTGACTATTACCTTCTGTAATACATCAGGAGTTGAACATAACTCCAAGCAGCAGTTAAGAGTTGGCAATATCTTCCCGTAAAAAGGCCAAGAGTTGACTATTACCTCCTGAAGAGTTACAGTCCCGCTCCTGTGCCAAGTAAGTCCACTACGGGCTCACCATAGCCCGTGCTACTTGCAACTTTTTGTTCCGAGTAGCGGAATCTAAAACAACAACAACAACATACCTCCTGAAATACGTTAAGAGGTACTAAAACTTCCTGTAATAAGTTAAGATTTACTAAAACCTCCTGTAACACATCAAGAGTTGGCTCTAACCCCCTGTATGTAACGCGTCAAGTGGAACTTCAACGGTAAACATTACTTATCAGGGAGGGGCCTGATCTGTAGATAGAGTGCCCTAAGGGTGAAAATTAGTTGCCTCCCACGCAAGGCGGATGTAAACACATACTCCGTCTGCCTTACAAAGAGAGGAGAAAAAAATAGCCATCTCACAAAATATATTAGTCTCTCCGAAAACAAAAAGTCTGAAGAATACGTGAGTGTTTGACAGCGGGTGCATGAGGCTACAATCTCGCTTATGACCACTAATATCATTGTCGAAACTCGCCTTGCACCACTAGGACATGTATTCGAGGAGATAAGTGGTATCTAGCAGGGGTCTGAGTCAGTCACCGGTCAAGACGACAGCGATAAACACACTCTACTCAATACGCTGCCTAATATGGAAATGATTGCTATTTGGTAAGAGGCGAAAACGAAACGGGTTCCGCAGTAACTCTCTGTGGGGCCAGCCAGAGGCTTAGGGGCCCCGCGCAGGAATATCCCTGCAAAACAATAATAAAAAGGTAGCAGTGATGTAAAAGAAGACCCGTGGTAGGGTAATACAGGGACCCCAGGGTCAGTAGAGAGGGCAGACGAACAAGACCTCCGGGGTCAGTGACAAGCCGGTCTAACATATCTTATCAAAGCATGGCATTTCTTATGTACACCGCTCCAGTATATACGTTTACTGTTAGTCAATAATTAATGTCGGCAGAATTACTCTCTGTTGCCACCCCCACCACCCCAAATGTTACTCTACCTTCCGCAACCCTTGCTATAGCTACCACAACTCTTGCTATAGCTACCACAACTCTTGCTATAGCTACCACAACCCTTGCTATAGCTACCACAACCCTTGCTATAGCTACCACAACCCTTGCTATAGCTACCACAACTCTTGTTATAGCTACCACAACCCTTGCTATAGCTACCACAACTCTTGCTATAGCTACCACAACCCTTGCTATAGCTACCACAATCCTTGCTATAGCTACCAGAATCCTTGCTATAGCTACCGTAACCCTTGCTATAGCTACCACAACCCTTGCTATAGCTACCACAACCCTTGCTATATCTACCACAACCGATAATCCACATCATGGGGATTCCCCTCCCCCACTCCCCACCTACCACACTGTAGCTACTCATCACTTCTACAAAATGTTGTTCAATCCCCCACCCCCAACCCATTGGGCTGGACGATAGAGCGACGGTCTCGCTTCATGCAGGTCGGCGTTCAATCCCTGATCATCCAAGTGGTTGGCCACCATTCCTTCCCCGGCCGTCCCATCCCAAATCCTTATCCTGATCCCTTCCCAGTGCTATGTAGTCGTAATTGCTTGGCGCTTTCTCCTGACAATTCCCTCCCTCCCCCCCCCCCCCCGCAACTGGTCACTTCTACAACATTGTACATTATTCATCTCTTCGACATTAGTGTTTTTATTTGTGCGTACCTCCGCGGGATATTAGTCTCATGATGCGATAACATGCGAGGATATTGGCAAAACAGATAACAGGAGACCCACCGGTCCGTGATAGTTATCTGCTGTGTGAGGAGGATGATAGCTAATTTCACTTCCAAGTATCTTTCATACTTTCAGGGTCTCGGTAGTACAGTTGGGTTCGTTCTCGCTCTCGAACCACGGGAATCAAGGGTTCGAATACTGAGCAGGACAGAAATGGTTACGCACTTTTCCTTTCACCTAATGCCTCTGTTTACCTAGCAATAAATTGGAACCCGGTAGTTAAGTCAGCTTGTTGCGGGGTTGCATCCTGGGGATGGTCAGTAATTGGCAAAACGTGTACGAATACACTCTGGCTTCCTATCCTCCGACACAATGAATTACAATTATCATTATACAGCACCTTAGTGTATTATGTACGTTAAAGAGAGCATTTCCAGCTTGAACTTGAACCAAAGTCCAGAATTAAACTTGAACCGTTATAGTACCAGTAAAGCTTGAGCAGCTACACTTCAGCAAGAAAACGTGCCCTAACATGGCGCACATTCCTGGTACTGATCAGTCGGCTGTGAGCCAGCCGTCTGTGTTAATCACTGTGGCTGGTCCTCTCCTCCGTTGCCACCACCACCAGCTTATAACCGCGGACCCTCAACAGGCGCCACAATAGGCTACCGGCAACGCTGCTAGGAAAAGCATCCTCCAGCACACCCTTTACGGCAGAGGGAGGGAGCTGATGTCCTCTACAATAAGGCTGTAATTTGAAACGATGTTTCCTCCACTTGGGGAGCAATGAAGTATGACCCACCAACGACCCGATCACCCAACCACTCCTTTACCCCACCGTTGACCACTACCACAGGTACAGGTAAATACCTCACTTCTACAGTGATCAATACAGATCAATTTCATAATTTATTCAAGAGATTTGTAACTATATGGATTACACACACACAGTTATGGGAACAAAAGTGCAATGGCGTACTGGTCAATGTGATAACACACAGAAACAGAAAAACACAGAAATGATACACTGAATATTTTGATCTCTAATCTGAGAGACACCAGCAGAATAAAGAGAGAAGCCGTTTATATAAGAAATGGGAAAGACCCGGTTATTCTAAGTCAGGTCAACGTCCCTTCCTAAGCTCCAGGTAACAGCCTACGAAAGGCATAATGGTCGACAGCCTCAGGTAGCCATTGACCTTGACAGATAATGAAGTTTGAAGTATTATTTCCATATGAAGTCTTCTATTTTTCGTTTTAATTATATTTTTGAGGCTTCGCAATATTAAAATTCTGCCAATCTATTTTATATAGTCTTTTAATGGACGAAAGATTGGGGGATGTAATTTATTGCTGAAAAAATGAAGGGTTGTGAGCGCAGGTAATGATGATACAGGTGCCAAATATCAGTTAAACAATGTTTAAATTGCGAAATCTTAATACGAAAAATATCTAGATGTTAATAATTAGTAAGGATTTTAATTATGCCAGCAAATCAATGTACCAATATACGGAATAAGGCAAATACGCTACTGGGATTTATTTACAAAAGTGTTTACAATAAATTATCTAGCAAGGATATATATTCAGCGAGAGGTATACACAGGTTTAATATAATTTTACGACTAGGTCACAAAGATTAAGCAAGAAAGAGAAGGGTCGGCAGACTGCATTTTCTTGGACTCTTGGAAAGTCTTTGACACAGTACTCCATAAGAGGCTGGTGCATAAGTTGGAAAAACAGGCAAGAGTAACTGGTAAGGTGCTCCAGTGGATAAGGGCGAACCTAAGTAATAGGAAGCATAGAGTTACGGTGAGGGGTGAGACCTCAGAATGGCGTGAAGTCACCAGTGGAGTTCCAGTGTTCTGTACTTGGACCTATTCTGTTTCTGATATATGTAAATGATCTTTCAGAAGGTATATACTCATTCATCTCAATGTTTGCTGATGATGCCAAAATTATGAGAAAGATTAAGACAGGAGGACAGCTTGAGGCTTCAAGATGACCTGTACAAACTGAAGGAATGGTCCAATAAATGGTTGCTAGAGTTTAACCCAAGCAAATTTAAAGTAATGAAAGTGGGTTTAGGAAGCAGGAGGTACCATTTAGGAGATTAAATTCTTCAAGAATCAGAGTGAGAAAGACCTGGGGGTTGATATCAGGGCAGACCTGTTCCCTGAAGCCTATATCAAGAGGATATCATCAGCGGCATATGCTAGGTTGGCCAACATAAGAACGGCCTTTAGAAACTTGCGTACGGAAACATTCAGAACTTTGTATACTACATATGTCAGACCAATCCTGGAGTATGCAGCTCCAGCATGGAGTCCGTATTTCGTCAAGCACAAGACTAAATCGGAGAAGGTTCAGAGATATACCACCAGACTAGTACCCGAGCTGAGGGGTATGAGCTACGAGAAGAAATTACGGGAACTAATGAACAAAGTTCATTAGTTCTACGAGAACTAAACCTCACGTCGCTGGAAAAAGGAAGCGTTTGGGGAGACATGATCACCACATGCAAGATTCTCAGAGGAATTGAATGGGTAGATAAAAAACAATTTATTTAACACAGGGGGGGGGGAGACACATGCACAAGGGGACACAGGTGGAAACTGAGTACCCATATGAGCCATAGAGATATTAGAAATAACTTTTTAGTGTCAGATTAGTTAACAGATGGACTGCATTAGAAAGTGATGTGGTGGAGGCTGACTCCATACATAGTTTCAAATGTAGATATGATAGGGCCTAATAGGCTCAGGAATCTGTACACCAGTTGATTGACTGTTGAGAGGCGGGACCAAAGAGCCGGAGCTCAACCCCTGCAAACACAAGTAGGTGAGTACAGCTTCTCGGTATATATACTCTTATTTTAGTCCTGGACTATGTGCGGGACTGGCTGGTCAGTAAGCTGTTGTGGTTGCTTCAATAATCCTTCAGAGTTATTAAGCATTATTATAGGCATTATAGGCATCAGAGTTATTATAGACCCAACACCAAACTAATCATCTAAGATCTTAGGGAAGAATTCACTGAAAGGTGTACTCCCGCGTCTTAGTACATGTACGCCAATGAGTTACTTTAGTCCTGGACAATGTTCAGGCCTACAGTATACTTTCTGGCTGGTCAGTACGCTTGTATAATGACCTTAATAACGGTTGATAGGCCTTAATTAAGTCCTAACACCAAACTTAACATCTAATGTTATTCTTCAACTTGATAGGCCCCAATCTCATGTTAGGCTTCTTTTTAAATTACACTTCACTTTTGGTTGTCGGTCTATGGATTGGACACTCGTCTCATTTGAGAGAGAAGAGATGTATTCTTTATATTTAGAGTTTAGTGCAAGAGTTTAGTGCAGTTGGAGCTGGTTGTGTTCAGGGTTCCCTTCCCTGGGCACCTACATTCTACATACATCAAAATTCATTTGAACGTGTACCGGTAAGAATGGCAACGGTAAACCCGGGAATTAAGAGGCTTCTCATTTGAAGAGAGATTTAGACAGCTTAATTTACATTTCTTGAAAGGTGAACAGAAAGGGGTGGCATGATTGAAGTATAGAAATGGATGACAGGGTATAACAAAGGGGATGTCAATAGTGACAATATATCAGCAAAAAATCGAACACGAAACAATGGCTACTAACTGGATAAGTTTAGATTCAGAAAATGAATCATGGGTAAATATTGGTTTTGGATTACTGTTGTTGAATTACGGAACAAACCAAACCATAAACAAATGTTTATTTCCAAGGAAGTGTGGATGGCAATTTATATAAACCATATTGGTTACGTAATAGACGCGGGATCACTAGATTGTTTTAATTGAAGGTTCGACACACTGTGTCTCTGGATAAGTTTGGTTAGGGATAAACAAGATCTGCCTCGCGTGGGTAGTTTCATTTAATCTTATGCTCTTACGTTCTAATGTCCTAGATTGGTTACTTCCCATTCCTCGCACAAGATACTCCTGTCACTGTTATTATTCTCCGGTATAGTGTCTCAGTTTGGAGCCCGAATATTCAGTGTTTAATTTCACGGTTTCTCGATTCACTTGTAGAAAGAATCGAAAGAGAGAAAAAAAACTTCATTTCTGGCAGAGGTTTAAGAAGGAAATAATACCCTTCACGCCTGCCAGGGGTAGAAGAAGGGAACACGCCTCTACACTCCTGCCAGGGGTGGAAGGAGGGAACACGCCGTCACTCCTGCCAGGGGTGGAAGGAGGGAACACTCCGTCACTCCTGCCAGGGCGGGAAGGAGGGAACACTCCGTCACTCCTGCCAGGGCGGGAAGGAGGGAACACTCCGTCACTCCTGCCAGGGCGGGAAGGAGGGAACACTCCGTCACTCCTGCCAGGGCGGGAAGGAGGGAACACGCCCCTTCACGCCTGCCAGGGCGGGAAGGAGGGAACACTCCGTCACTCCTGCCAGAGCGGGAAGGAGGGAACACTCCGTCACTTCTGCCAGGGATGGAAGGAGGGAACACTCCGTCACTCCTGCCAGGGCGGGAAGGAGGGAACACTCCGTCACTCCTGCCAGGGCGGGAAGGAGGGAACACTCCGTCACTCCTGCCAGGGGTGGAAGGAGGGAACACTCCGTCACTCCTGCCAGGGGTGGAAGGAGGTAACACTCCGTCACTCCTGCCAGGGGTGGAAGGAGGGAACACTCCGTCACTCCTGCCAGGGGTGGAAGGAGGGAACACTCCGTCACTCCTGCCAGGGCGGGTAGGAGGGCACTCCGTCACTCCTGCCAGGGCGGGTAGGAGGGGACACTCCGTCACTCCTGCCAGGGCGGGAAGGGACAGCGTTTCCTCACGTAGAGAACATGTTCCTAACACTAGATCACTCATCACATAATATTCACATAATCATCACATAGTATTCACACTGTTAAGAGTAATAGCATGTAAACAGTGGCGAGGGCGGCTCTTGGGGCAACTGAGGCGGCTCAAAGTGGCTTGTGGCGGCGGTGATCTTGAAGGGACTGGCTGGCTGCTTGCTGGAGTAATTCACTACCACCAATGCATTTCCTGCTCCATCATCAGCTGACCAACAGCCTCCAGTTGAGCCATCCTCCACCACTCCACAGCGTTCCCTGCCCTTCTTCATCTCTCCACTCCGTCTGTGGAAACATTTAAAAATGTTAACGCAAAGGGATTACGAAACAATGAAATTTTCTCTACCTGTTGATGATTGGTAAGAATGCTCTTGGTCCTGAAGTACCAGTAGATGGCCTGAGCCCCGCAGAAGAACACCACCGACATGAGGATGACAGCTTTCCAGTTCTGTTGCAAGATGAAAACAGCAATGAGGGCGAGGTCGGCGAGCAAGAGCAGGGGCGAGACCACCGCAGCAACCACGGGAGGCCTCAACGCCAGCCTCCACGACACAACGTTCTCCTGATCCATCGTTGACATAAAACTTAACGCAATCAGCAGCCTCTCCTGGAACAACTTGGACTACCTTTACCTGTATTTTATATAATTTATTTGAGAACGGATATACAGGTAGGGTATAGGTCATTCCAAATTAGCAGCGGATGCAAAGGTGATGCTTTCTCTGTGCTGCATGGAACTGTACTGTTGGAGGGCGCGACCCGTCACCCAGGGAGGTGGACTACTTGGAGTAACTTGCGCATGCGCACTCCAGGCATGACCCACTGGGTGTCCCGTGACGTCACGGTCCCACTCTCCACCACCCTCCTGGCAAACACCTCAGGTCCCACATCCCACTGATAATAAACACAGTCTATAGATAAGGCTTTGACTCATACACACACACACACACTTAACTGCAAAAGTACGTTATTTCCAAAGACACACACACACACACACTAGTGTTATTTCTAGAACTGTATACATATACATACAGTACAGGCGTTCGCCAAGAGATTGGTTACTGGCACAGGCTAGGTGTCACACAGCCAGGGGTGTCACTCAGCCAGAGTGCCGCACAAAGTACCACACAGCCAAGGTGCCACATATAAGAGCTAGTGGAGGCACATGGCTGGCGGTCTTCGTAAGCTCAATCGTGTCAATCACAACACACACACATATTTATATATATTTCAACTTCAAGAAAAAGCATATATGGAAATATATTAATTACAATTACGATAGTTTCTCAAGCCAGGATTAGTCGGAAATACCAAAGTGCTTGAAGGAGAAACTGTCCAGATAAACTATTTAATTCTTCTCGAAATGCATAGTTTCCTGAGTAGTCAAGTCCTTACATGTGCATTTTTTTAATGCTGAATGTTCCCCCTCCTCGTTAATTAATAGTTGATGTTCAACACACGCCATACGTCCCAACTCCTATAATAATAATAATAATGATAATAATAATAATAATAATAATAATAATAATAATAATAATAATAATAATAATAATAAAATAAAATAAAACATATGTTGCATTGTTTACACATATAGGAAGCATCTACTGACCGATATCGACGTGTTCTGTCGCAAAATTTTCCACTATACCAGATCGCGACATTTTAATTTTAATCACCGGATCTGCTTAGATTTTGTGTCAGATATTTACATGTACGCATTCTTATATACATATACATACACATGCGCCCACGTCAGACGTAAATGTATAGCTTCTATTTAAGCATCTGTGCTCACCCGGTTGTGCTCATTTAGTCGTGCTTCAGCTCTTGTGTCTTGAATCTCAATCGACCAGAGCACAAATTTAAGAACCTATTTTTCTTTACTAGACAAGATGAAAGAATAATTATTCATAATGATTTCGTGGCAAAAAAAGGGTTATGGTGAATTGTTCAACTTAAGGATTCTGTTTAGAGAGAACCTTATTTAGAACAACTGCTGTGAAATGGATGTTGCTAGCTTAAGTTATTAAGTACAAATGCCTATGAAAATATCTGAAGTGGACAACCTATCCTCCAGCCAAACCTATAAGTCTACTTAACTTACTAACTTAGTTTTTAGTAAGTCAGTATTTGACCTTTACAGTAGATAACCAATTGACAGGATGACTCTTCCATACACTATAATAGCAAAGTTTTTTCTGAAACATAAATTAATATTATTATATATTGTGGAGCTATGCATATTTATAAGGGCATTGGACATCCCCCTGAGTGGAATTGCAGCCAACATTGGTCCGCTCCAGTCAGGATAATGTCAGTCAACGGGCACCCATTCCCGCAGCCTATCAACCGCGTTATCTTCGTTATCGAAATTATTTTACTAATTATCAATCCATTAATCTGTGATAGAGATAGAGTTGCCGTGGTAAGGTCTTGTTTATCTAGCCTCGTCCCACCACTCTCTGCACGGACGTTGCTTATGTATATTGCTACGCTACTCGCATATTATTATTATTGTTACCATTAATGATTTTGTTGTTCGTATTGATAATTTTGTGATGGTCTTCAGATGCCCTGGAGATAGACAGACAAGTATAAAGATAAACAAACATATATGCAGTAGATTGGACAGCAGAAGGACAAACATACAAATTGGCAGACAGACTGACAGACAGACACAGAAGATAGGAACATGATAAATAATGACAGTCACTCGAAACAATGGGTTTAAAATTAAAGGCAAACGTTTTTACACAAACAGTGCAAAGTACTATTTATTAATCGAAGAGTAAAAATATAGAATAGAAAAAAAATTATGCAATCCCGTACAATATTTTTTTACCGCCGTAAGATTTCCATAAATAAAGAGCCTAGTGCGGATCTGTTGTTTAAATTCATTTGTTAGACTCTATATATATCTCAATACTTCGGACAGTCATCTTATTCTCTAATGTTTTATTCTGATGGTTCTATATCTGTTTGTTTCTCAAAGACAATCTCTTCAATACCCGAAACTGAAGGCGTTGCTTAGTCCCAATAGCTGTTTTCCTGGGAGAGGTTAACACTTCCATGGATATTGCTTTCAGGAGTTTATCATACTCTCTTATCTTTAGGCTGTCGATAGTGGATGCGGACCACAAACGTAGCTCTCATCCTGAAATACACTCATGTAGTTACACCTTAGAAAAAGGTGGAGCTGGTTATAGTCAGGCACCTTGTGAAGAGGTTTAAAGCACAGTGGGCAATCAAAACACCTATTATTATTTTCCTCCTTAGGCGGTTCAGTTTTCTTCAGCGGATTGTCGTTCTGTTATCCTCTGAATAAGAAACCCAAAGACGTCCAGACGCTGTCTGTGAAGAGATAATTAAGGCTCCTAATAAATCGGATTTTACTGCATCTATGATTGATTGATTAGATAAAATGATTTCCACATTTGAGAATAATGATGGCGAGCCCAGACTCCTGTCCACTAGATTTTTCCAACTATAGGCCATCTATAGTTGGGACTCTAGTATAACTTCCAGAGTGCCCTCATCCAGGAACATGTTAAGCATACTGGTCATCCTGCTTGTGACCTAACAGCTACGCACAAGTGGAAAGGAGCGAAGGGGATATACCCTACTGAACACTTTCATGCTCCCAAACAAGTGTTGACCAGATAAAACGAAGGGGGAAAAGACTAGAGAGGCTTGTTCGAATTGCTCCCAATGCCACATCTCTGTTTCCATACATGAAACCATAGCAAATTTTCGCCCCTTACGTTGGTTTGGCTACCCAAGAAGCGTAATATTATCAGAATCAGCGTGTGAAGTGACATAATGTCTGAAATCTCTGTGATAAGGAACTGTAGTGGAAATGTCTCGGACGGGACTCTGTCCAACATAATGATACTCCACAGTTTGCTCTCTACCTCCGCTGTTTCGATGTCTGGCTTGTGTTCCTGTTCCCCTCCACTTGTTTCCAGGAGTTATGAGGATGAAATAGAAGGATAATTCATTACAATGGTATTGCGTCACATAGAGTAGTTTATTCCATGCAGTGAAGAAAACTGCACTGTCAACAATGGTAGGAACATACAAATTCTTGGTGACTCATTGTCACTCAGGTCTGATAGGAGAGAAATTACTGACTCCCAACGACCTGAAAGCACCAGTATAAAAAGCTATGATTTGTTCAGATCTGAAACCTATGTTTATGGGCAACACAAAATGTCAACCAGACTGTGCAACACAGTCTTTGCCAGGATCAGGTTGGGTTACCGTTACTTGTTACGGTTGGGTTACCTGTATATCCGTTCTCAAAATCCATGTATACTACATCCACCGGACGTCTTTTGTCTGAGTACCTGCTAGCTGGTAGAAGTTACATATGAGTTCCAAAATATCACTGGAATGACAGGGCTGGATATATGGGCAGAAAACTCTCACATCTTGGTAAAATGATATTGAAGGTGATTTAAATTTTAGAAAAGTAAATTTTAAAAACATTAGCAGAAAATGCTGAGGTTGAAGAGTTCTTTTTAAATCATTTGCGGACTGCATTCTCAAATAATTGTATTCAGTCAAGTAGAAAAATAATGTATTAGATCTAGTGGCAGCAAAGCAGGAGTTGGTAATAAACAATACCGTATCCCAATACAGAGTCAATTAAGGAAAATTTAATATGAAGAAATCATGTTTAACATCTCGTGGAGTTATTGTGTAATAGATAGCTTTGTCAGTCACGGGTTTTCGTAACGCTGTTTATACTGATTTAGGACAAGACCTAATGGGAATAGATTAGGCAATCTTACACGCATTGGGGGGATATCTCTGAGAGAAGACTTGACTCCAAGCAGTTATTAATTACTGTCTTATATATTATAATATTAACCAATAAAGATAAGTCGTAAATATATTCAAAACATACACTGCTGAGCCTAATGAACAATAGTTTTCAGCTATATTAAATATTGTCATTTCTCTACTTCCCGAAAGATACATATCTGATCTTAGTATCAGACAAAACGTATTCTATTTTGCAGCCTCAGGTTATGATACCACAGACAAACGAAAATAATATATATAAAATAGAGAAAATAACTTCTTATATAAGCAATTTCATTCCGACTAGTGGGACTTGTCAAGATAAAAGGATATATACAAACTATTGTGTATACAGACTTAATAAAAACATTACAACCTGAATTGTTACAATAAATGGCTATTAAGAAAATAATATATGACTTAAAGATGAACAATAATGCAGTTTTCTTCCAAGCACAGAAACTTGTAAATATAAATACAAGATAATAGATAGATCGATAAATAAATAGACAACTTTCAAATATTGTACCAAGTAATGGCGAAAGGAAAAAAACTAGACAGTATACATTACATTTGAAATTAATAACGGATGAATGGTAATAAATTGGTGTATGTTTGTATGTATACCAGACAAAGTCCATTTAATGGCAGAATTTAGCCATTTTGTGTAAAAACTTTTATATCTCATATTATTAATTATAACAGTAATCGAAAAAAGTCATAGTTTGTATATACAAGAGATGAAACAGAGAGCCATGAGCTAGATCGATGTGCTGAATCCATAAGGAGGCCAAGCTTCCTGAAATACCTTCCTGTGATTGGCTGTTGCGGGGAATACCAACACTCTTTTATGAATAAAATTTAAACTAAGAAATAGGTCCTTGTGCGCAACAACAAGGTTGTTGTAAAAAAGAACAACAATTTCTGTTTTGCACCTGACAGAAATCTCCATCTAACTGAATAATTTACTCTAATAAGAGGGCAGAGCAGTGTATCATTATTTGTGTCAAAGCAACCCCAATATTAACGTCACAAGTTAGGTAGCCAGCCCATTTTTATATAACATCTGTTATATCCTGCAATATTTAATTATCACTTTAAATAATTAACACGTCACTTTTTTTAGGTAAATTAAAGTTAAAGCAGAATTCCATAAGCAGGACTGGTGGGCTGAACTAAGATGATTTACTAATTGGATGGCACCTATAGCTGATCCCTTCCTGTGATTGGCTGTTGTGTGAATGTCAACAAAGAGTTTCTACCAATGATATGCCATTTATTATGCACCCCATACCATCTGTGGGCGGAGCTTGGAACCTCCTACCCGAGCACAACAACCCGCCTTATGGGTTGCTGTTTGGCTATTTATAGTGCGTTGGAAAAGCAACAGATGGCGTTAGTTGTATTTTGTGGGGTAATTTGTTATAGGTGTAATTTGATGTCAACAGATGGCGTAAGCTGTATCTTATGGCCACTGTTGACCAGCCAGTTGATAGTGTTCTCTTCTGCCGACAGATGGCATCAGCTGTGTTATTATTACTTCCGAATTTCCTTTAAACACTGATCTACAAATCCCTTGGCTTATGATAAGGTTTTATACCATTTATGAAAAGTATTAGATAACTGGAGTTCCGCAATTACTTTTATTTATCAACTGTTGAGCATATTATCATATAATGTCTGGTTAGGACGTACTGCTCTCGATTGATGAAGATTAAGCCACCCAAAAGGTGGCACGGGCATGAATAGCCCGTAAATACTGCTCTCGTAATATTATTCAGGGGGGTGGGGGAACTATCAAGTGAAAGCGCCAAGCCATTACGACCATATAGCACTCGGAAGGGATCAGGATACGGATTTGGGATGGAACGGGGGAAAGGAATGGTGCCCAACCTCTTGAGCAGTCGGGGATTGAACGCGGACCTGTATGAAACGAGACCGTCGCTCTACCGTCCAGCCCAAGTGGTTAAGCGTAATATTATTAAAACAACAATTTATGCATATAATAACAGCAGTTCACACTAAAAATACTTGGATATATTGAAATTTGGTAGTGAATTCCAATCTAGGAATCTCCTATGACTAAACTTACTTTTTAATAATTTTTATGTACTTACTACTTATTATTAAATTATTAAGTACTTACTATAATAATTAAATAAATTATTTTATTTATTATTTAAATTAAATGATAAAATAATAGGTAATAATAAATCATTGTGTAGGGAGACAGGCAGCCAGTGTATATATACATGTTAGGCTTATACTAAGGTGCCACAAAGGTGCCAAATTAAAGACTGGGTGCTGCCGGGGCGGGCCCATGGGCTGCTGGCGGCCCTGGCCAGGCTGAACTATCGCGCCCTTATAATCACCATTGTTTAATAATCTTCACAGAGAGAAACAAATGAGGTTCATTTTCTGGGGAAAATGAACCTCAAATATATATATATATATATATATATATATATATATATATATATATATATATATATATATATATATATATATATATATATATATATATATATACGTGTGTGTGTGTGTGTGTGTGTTTGTATGTGCAGAAATAATATTAATAAAACAATTAACATCGTGTAGTGTACTCTATATATCAAAATATATTACTTGGAAACCCATATCATTCACAAAAAAAATTGGGCTACTCTTATCACAAATTCGCTACTTTTAGACCGTCAGCTCGCTACTTTCAGCAATTTAGACCTGGCAACTGTGGCGTCACTAAAAAAAAGGAAATGGAACTTTTAACTTCACCAAGGAATCTGCCAAGCATTGGTAAGCCTCATAGCTTCATCCAATTTTATCCAATTATAAAGTTCATTTTTAGATAAGTTCGTTTTCAGTGGTGTTTTAAGGCATGTACTGGAATCCTACCCATCCTGTGGGTGCCCTGGATGTGTGATTTTGTTACCCCAATACCCTCTGAATGACATCGTTGATTACAGCCTTTTATGTCGGAAACTAATCAATTGTGAGCGAGCAGGGTAGTCAGGACGTGTTATTTAGTTGACGACACAAATTACCTGCCAGTGTGTCATCCATCATATTCTTCTGCTTATAATATACTACTGATTAACCTTTCAAAGTATAAAATAGTGTCCTAATTCAATATTAACAAAGTTGTATTAATCATTCCGGTTCTTTGTTCCAAGTCATAGCTCAACTTCGGCGCTATCAGGTTATAACCAGGTTATAGCCAATAATAAAATACAGTTATCCAGTGAGAGTCAATTAAAGGAATATACTTACAGAGAAGTGAACTGAGAGTTTACCTTAGTTCGGGATTATGGTCAGAACTAAGTATACTGTACTTGTTGATTGGTCAGTAAGTTCCTGTGGTTGCCTTAACAATCCTCCAGAGGTTAATAGGCCTTAAGCCCAACATCTAATCACAATGATAAGGTAATCATCACGAGAAAGCGCAAAGCCATTACGACTATATATCTGGTTGATACTTGGTTGATGGGGTTCTGGGAGTTCTTCTACTCCCCAAGCCCGGCCCGAGGCCAGGCTTGACTTGTGAGAGCTTGGTCCACTAGGCTGTTGCTTGGAAGGGATATATATCACTTGGAAGGGATATGAGAATAAGGATATGGGATAGGAGAGGAATTTTTTTCCATTTAATTTTATTATGCACCCCATATCCATCCCATGGGCGGTGGTGGAAAGGGTTACAGAGGCACATAAATGGTTCAGGAACTGAACCCTATAGTTCGTTTAGCTAAGCAAGTGCTAGTCTTGTGAAGCTAGTTACACAATTGTTAATACAGTATTACATACACATGTCCATATATATACATACATATGATGAAGTGATTTGATGAAATATCTGTGCCCAAAGTGGTCAGCGAGAGCTGTCGGGTAGTGGGTTAAGGGTCAAACGGCTTTCAATACCTTTTTGTACAGTCAGTCTGTCCGAGGGATTATAGTACTGGACACACCAAGGCCCTGGCTGACCTGGTTCGAATCCTTCAGGAGGTCAAGAGTTTTCTAATGCATGTTAGCTTGGGGGACCATTCAAGCTAATCTTGCTTCACAACCCACCCAACTGGGCGCAAGTAGTGGTACCCAAACATTTGGACGGTCGGGGGATTGAACGCTGACCTGCTAAGGACGTGTTAGTGTCGGTGCTTCTAATTCCAACGAAAATTATTTATGTAATTAAAAATTAGTTTAATTAACTGTTACCTGACAGCTGAGTGGACAGCGCTTGGGAATCATATATCATTGTGATGGAAGAAACAGCTCTTAATAACAAACTATATATCTTGTCATTTTTTTCATCGAGTTGCAAAGTGAGCTGGTAACGAAGTAGTTATCATTCTTCAGTACTCCGGCCGGTCCCAGGAGGTAAGGTTGTGTCTCCCTGCTCTTCCCTCAAGTGCTTTCCTTCCTTTGTTGCTGCATTTGTTTATATATAAATATGATTCATTTTACATTTCTGGTGGCCACACAAGCAAATATATATTTTGATCTCTGTCATAGTTCATTTGTTTCCCGACCATGTGGCATCCTCAAATTTTCTGGGGATTTAAATGAATGATTTGAAGATTGGGCAAAATAGCCGTAGATATGCATGGCTGAACTACGGGACTGAGGGGCATAGTTGTCTCCCCGTGTGACAATATTTATGCTATATATAGTTGCCACTTATATTGCGTTCTTATTGTCTGCCTCTTAGTTTCCTCTCCTTGGCTGCCTCTTACCTTCAGCTCCTATTGGCCCCACCTCTAAACTCAGCTCCATATGGGGCCCCTACCTCTTAGTTCCAGCCTCCTAGGTCTTTACTCTCAGTTCTAGCTCATGTTTCCTATACCTTAACTCTTGCACTAGGGACTTCACTCTTAGTTCCAGCGTTTGGGTCTTGCCGTTTAGTTTTACCTCAAGCCACTGTCTCTTAGCTCTTGCCTCTTAACTTCGGCTCTTGGGCCAGGTTCCTAACTTCACTTCCTTGACCCTGTCAATCATATTCAGCTCCTAAACTCTGCCTTTTAGCTTCAGCTCCTAGGCAAGGTTATGTAGCTTCAGCTCTAGAGCACTGCCCGTAATAGTTATGCTATAACTTTCCTTCAGAGAATAATACATTTATCCCTAGTGGATGCGTTTCACAGGTTGAGCGTTCTCCTGTGATCTATGTCGCCATTCATGTGTAGTTACACCAGTGTCTAGACACTAAAACATCAAAACTAAAGTAAATATTTATTCGACAAAACTTGATATCCAATAAATATATAGAATTTACACAAAATCACCCTGAAAGCTCACAGTACGCATGCGTGCATGTTTGTTCTAGGTCAAGATACATGTTTACATCATCGCTCTCTTCCAAATGATCTATCTGCATGAGGTCTTCTTTCTCGTGTGTTGCAGATAAGCAGCATGAAGGATGTGTCATGGGTGACGGGGCTGTGGTGGTGGTGGTTGCTGGTGGAAGGGACGTGGGGGTCAGTGCTGAAACAGTACGTCCTCCTGCCCTACGGCCTGCCCAGCGCTCAGCAGACTAACTTTTCTGGCGCCAAAGCCAGTCTAGTGCTGTGCGCCCACGCCTGTGACACTCAGACCGGGTGTCAAGCCTTCATCTGGCAGGAGAGACAGGTACTGTTTTGTGTAATGTTTGCCTTATTATTTTTGTTTTGCCTGTATCTCCTTGCCGCTTCGGGAGGCACACTGTTCCCCACCGACCGCCAGATACGCACGGCCTCTGGGTCCCGGGGTGATAGAGGGACTGGTGTTTACTCTTATTGCCTGTATCGCAGCATAGTGCTTACCAGAGCATCAGCCTTTACAGTCAGAAGACAGAACGCAAATGCTACGGGGGTTGTCACGGGATGATCATAGCTAGAGACTCGAGGTTGAACTCCATGCCCCTCTTTGGTACCATCTTCCAACCTCCCAAAAGGCTAGATTGCATCCTCACTTAAGATTCATCAAACATATTTTGTTAGATATTTGCTTCCATTAGTGCACTCATGAGGTTAACTTTATTGAGCATGTGTCGTGTTTGTCAGAGTGTGGAGTGCGTACTGTTGTCACAGCTGCCGGGCTACAAGAACACCCCCACCACAGGCCTCCACACCTACATCACCACCAACGTTGGGGGCGTCCGACTTATCTACCTCCCCAATGTTTTAACATGGAAGTGAGCATCACCCAGCTTTATTTTTTACCGAGAATTTAAGATTATGCATTGATATTATAGTCTTCATATCTTTATTTATTTTATTATGTGTATTAACCATTAGAAATATGTACATATTATTTTGTAATTCATTATCTTTTCTATGACAGAAATGCCACGGCCCAGTGTGCCAAAAGTCCGGGGGGAACTCTTCTGAAGCCTCCTCTGGTCGTCGAGACAATAAAACACATCTCCAGCTTCGCGATGGTGGTGTTCTTGGATGGGCTTGTGGGCACTGACTCCATCCTGAGGGATAGTTCTAATAACCAAATTGACCTGAGTGGCAAGTGGGCCAGCAACCAGCCCAGTGGAGCGTCTGGCAGAAGTGGAGAAGTTTTAGCTCTCACAAACATAGGATACTACACCCAACCCCCCTTAACCCAATCCAGCGACACTGCCGCCCTTTGTATTCTTCCTTAGACCTCTTGTTGCCCAACCACTTGGGCTGGATTGTAGAGCGACGGTCTTGCTTCATGCAGGTCGGCGTTCAATCCCCGACCGTCCAAGTAGTTGGGCACCATTCCTTCCACCCGTCCCATCCCAAATCCTTATCTTGACCCCTTCCAAATGGCAATTCCCTTGTCGTTCCCTGCTGCACACTGCCCTCCGGAATGTGGGTGCTGCCCGCTCTTAACTGATGGGCCGCATGTCTGGTGATCGTGTCGCCCAAATAGCAAATTTTCAGAAATGATGAACTAACAGCAGCATTAGGTGATTGGAAATACGCCCAACCATTTGTCCCGTCCGGGATTTGAAGCTAGAATTCCCGATTGTGAGTCGAGAAGGGACCATTTGCGCTCTTCTTTAAAGATTTCCCCGGCGTATTCGAGTAAGTCAAGTTTCAGGGTAGATAATACCCTTGTTAGCAGTTAATTGAGTCCTAGCTGGCTCTGGGTACAAGGGACAGGACGAACAACCCAGCGGCTTTTCCTCCTAAAGTCAAGTAAAGTAAATTTTATTCAGGAAAGTACATACATAGTTGATTTACAAACATAATGTTGGATTTATAGATAGAGCTAGTACATACAATACCTAAAGCCACTAGGGCTATTGGAGGTTGTTATGCATTCTGTTACGGCGGTGAAATATTTATCCGCAGGATAACTGACGCTATTCAGTGAACACCCGGCTTTCTCTGTGCAAAATTAAAAAGAAAATATACCTTTGTTTACATTCTCGTAGAGACTCTTTTTCCTAAGCGCCAGATGAAGAATGACGTCACTGATAAATGACGTCAGATTTGTGGTTTGATGTGTGTTACGCAAACGATCAATTTTCTGTAAGCAAGACGTCATTTACAGTATCTACTTTTCGATTTGTTTATCAATTAATCATTAACATGCCAGTGCTATATTTTGAGACATGGTACTCAATATACACACAAGTAAAACAGTTAAATCTCTTGAATGGTTATTTGAATATTTTAAGTAAACTCGTCAGTTTACTCTACAGTACAGCAACATATAGTCTATTCTTAAAGCTTCATAGAGATTGACTGCAGTTATATATATATATTACTCTCCTTTAGGTACATGCTAATAAGTATACAATATAATAACACTATTTAGTAGTAGTGTAGTATTTAGTATAACTGGTAGTAATAGTAGTACAAGTTTAATAGTAGTAGTGTAGTGCTATATAATATTTTTTTTAATTTCACCTGTTCACCTAGCAGCAAGTAGGTACTCAGGAGTTAGTCAGCTTGTTGTGGGGTTGCCTCCTGGGCGGGGTCAGTAATTCAACCCGAGGGGTACTTCGATAAAAGCCTAACGTGTATGAATACACTCTGGCTTCCTGTCCCCCGACACATTGAATTATACTAGTGCAATTGTAATAGTCGAATTAGTAGCAGCAACAACAGTAGTAGTAATGGGCGAAACAAAAAAAATCATCTGTTGTGTCGTACACTGTGGCATGTTGAGCTTGAAGCTGTTGTCCCCACATATGCATTACATTTGACCATTTTAAGGTAGTGATCTGGATTAATATCATCCAACTTGTCAAGTATTTCAAAGGTCTCCATGAGATCAGCTCTGTCATGTCTGGTTAGCAGAGTTGTTAGTCAACCCTGAACGGAAACCCGTCAATCATTGCTGGTATGCGAGTTGACATAATTCTGGAATAATTTTTGTCGCTTTTGGAATAAATTATGTCGCTCCTGTGTTGAACGTTCTCGAAAGCAGCTTGTTGAGCTTGTTGAAGGTGGAGTTCTCCATTCTGGGATACAAATCCCAGTGGGAACAATATCCAAGAATGGCGTTGGTTCGACGTCGAATCAGTGTTATCAACATTGATTCGACGTCGATCTTTGACACTGTGCTTACTGGGATGGAGGCTCGCCAGAGGCTTGAAAGTGCAGTTGAATAACTAATTTAATTTAATTCAAGCTGGTCGTGTAATGTGTACAATGTACCATTAGCTGGTCCAACCACCTTGACTGGACGGTAGAGCGACAGTCTCGCTTCATACAGGTCGGCGTTCAATTCACCGACCATCCAAGTGGTTGGGCACCATTCCTTTCCCCCGACCCATCTCAGATCTTTATCCTGATCCCTTCCAAGTGGTATATAGTCGCAATGGCTTAGCGCTTTGCCCCTCATAATTCCCTCCCTCCCCATTAGCTGGTCCATCGCATATAATAGTTTAATTTAATGGGGTTGGCAGCAAATTTTACTTAACCAGCTTGTACACAGGCTGCCTGCTGGGGGTGTTGGCATCACTCGCTGGCCTGTCAACAACACGTGATAATTTGTCTCTAAGCTGTGCTGGTGATGTTAGATATCTCCTGACCTTGCTCCACAAGGTCGAGTTTACCTACATCATTCTTTCGCATATGACGGAGAATGTTATGACGCATTTGCTACTTTTTTATTAAATATTTTATTAAATAAATTAAGGCTACATATATGTAAAAATACTAATATTATGTAATCTCACAAAACCATTATACCTACTTGTACATAAATTATTATTATTATTATTATACTTCATTATTTCTCGAATTATTATTTATGCTTTATATTACATGTAACAATCATGAATATAAACTTTGTATTTTTAATGAATAAAAAGTTTACCTACAATCGTATCTAAATAAATTTTTTCTCATTTTTATACACATGGGTAAAGAGGTAAAGAGGGGACTTTTGATTCTTAAGTTTATATATATATATATATATATATATATATATATATATATATATATATATATATATATATATGCGGAAAATCCACAGAGAAATATGAAATGAGGTGTTTTGTGATCGTCAATTGCACATATATATATATATATATATATATATATATATATATATATATATATATATATATATATATATATATACATATACATATACATATACATATACATATATATATATATATATATATATATATATATATATATATATATATATATATATATATATATATATATGTGTGTGTATATCACGAAAATAAACACGTGATTAAGAATGTGACAATGTCAGACCACGGAGGAAAAATGAAACAGGAAATTTCCTTAAGTACTTTCGTATATTAAATACATCTTCATATATATATATATATATATATATATATATATATATATATATATATATTCTTATACATATATATATATATATATATATATATATATATATATATATATATATATATATATATATATATATATATATATATATATATATATATATATATATATGCTGGAAGCTACACGATTCCCAGGAGCTATCCTTCACTGTAAATAAACAAATTCGCAAGGGATCGTGACGAGGGTTCGAACCTACGTCCGAGAGGATCCCAGATCCGAAGACTTCACTCTGTAAGCACCGATAGATAGGCCTAAGAATCAGATTTTTTTAGCTCAGAACCATTGGAACCGCCTACTGCAAAAGCTGTAAATGCCAAAACTGTTAAATTTTACAATCTAACGAGGAAATATCATCAGGACAAATGGTCGAGGACCTTTGACAAGCCGCCGGCTTCCTGTCCTTGTCGAAGCCACTAGAATGTTAGTGGCCCTCAGGTAAATTCAGGTATATATCCATGCAGCTCGGATGAAGATATAGGAGCTAGCCATATGCTGTATTGTGCCTGCTAAGTTTTGTTAAACTACAATTCAAGCTGTCATTGCAATCATTCTGAGCTACCTATGTGCTTTAATATACCTACAATTTTTCTCCCATCTTTTATTTTTTTTCATGCTATGTAACTGTTATCATTTTTATAAACTTTGCAAGTATTTACCTGCTTATAAGTTTCTTAGATTAAGGACTTGCCCTAAACACTGCGTGTACTAGTGACTTTACAAGAATTTTATTACTATGCTATGTATCCTCACAATCCCAATGTACCTTCTTGTATATATATATAAATAAATAATAAATAAATAGAAAGCGCTAAAAGCTGTGACGTCATATTTAGCTCTATGACGTCACAAGACTCCCTCTGATGCTCAGGATCAAGTCAGTACCTCACGTTCGCCGTCCGCCTGAGAGTGCAGCGTAGTTGTGACTATTTAGTCTAGTTATTTATGTCATATAATATATATATTTATATATAATTTTATATTTTGTAGGACTCCTTACGAACTATACCTTGACGATGACTGGCTCAAACCATGAAAACTGTGAGAGCAAAAGCACAGTTGCTCGCCGGCGATGGAAAATATTAGCCGAGGTTGGTGAGGCGTTCAGCATGTTTCCCCTCTTGTAGTGTTACTTTACAACCTGCCTTGAATTGTTAGCCACCCAGGTCTTGTCAGCCCAAATAAACGTCAAGTAGGTGCTTCAGTAAATTCACAGAGATAGCAGCTTGTGATTTAAGCTCAGGCATGAGCTACAATCTCGACACGTTCTATTATTAGGTGTGTGTGAGGGGAGGAGGAAGCCAAGGGGAGCCAAGGCTGAGGAAAGAGGGTAAGGGGAGCCAAGAGGGAGGAAGTCAAAGAGTATGATGGTAGTATGAAGCCAAAGGGTGAGGCGGGAGGTATAAAGGTATAATAATTCAATTATAAAACAACATAAAGATGTAATAACCTAATTAAAGCACCACGAAAAATTATACTTTTTTGCCACAGTCAGCACTGCCTAGTTAGGTGGATATATATGAACTGACAGTTGAATATTCTGAAATGTTTTATGACAAACTGATTGGTGCTTTGTTGGTATGGCATATATATAAATATTTTGGGTAAACATAGCCAGAATGTACTACTTGGCCTAGTATGTAAGGTTCAATTTGCCTAACAGGCAGTGTTTTTTTTTTTTACAGTATTTTAAAATATTTCTTTTCAAATTGGTTTATTGGAATTAATAAAATGATATTAAGAACATGAATTAATGACTTAGTTATGTTAGGTTAGGATAGGTTAGATTAGGTTAGAATAGGTTAGATTAGGTTAGGCAGGTTACGTTTGATCAAATTTGTTAGTTTTAACTCAAATTGAAAAAAATACCAATTAAAATCACGTAGTATATAATGGAAAGCGTTATCATTTCATAAGAAAAGAATTTAGAAAAATATAATTTCAGAAAAACCTGGCTTGTTAGGCAACTTGGCCTATTAGGTACAACATATATAATTGCATGCTTATAAAATAGATCTTTCAGCCACAGTCATTGGGAGGATGAAACCTTCATGCAATCTGCACATACCATAAAGAAGATCTTCCATTCTTTTACAAATATAATTTGGGTGCTGGGTTACTTAACTAAATGTGCAGTTTTTTTTTTTCATGAAAAGTGGTACAGTAATTTAAACCATCCATAATGTAAGCACAGTAGCTATAATGAACATAAAACTTTAAAAAGGCCATGGTATACTCAAAGGGTTAAAATTTCTAGAATAAGACATTTCTCTGATGTAACTGTGTACTGTAGTTTGTAGGTATGTGTATCATATTTCTTGTGAAACTATGTGCCTTAAGATATACATTGGGATTTTGTTAATAGATTTTTACACAGGTTTTATATATGAACTGATTTTTTTATATAATAATAATGATTTGTTTTCCTAGAAATGTTTATAATTTGTTGAAGATGTTTAACACTGGCATATTTTTCAGGCTCTGCAGAGATCCAGCTGTAGAGATGCTTCACCAGATAGTGCCTCAACTCGAAAGTTCCAGTCTTTTGGGCTTTTATCATACGATCCATTGGGCCATGACTTTTACTCTATCAGTTGTATCAACTCAGATTTAGCAGTAATTGTGAGGTGAGGAGGGGAGATGGTAATGTCAGTCTGGTTGAATGATGTACAGTATTAACATATAACAACAGCTTTTTAAGGATTGACTTGTGGACCATTTGTTTTTGTTTTTTAGTTTTGATCCCTGCATTTCATAATTTTTTTTATACTTATACAGTGAAGCATCCATAGCTAATGCGTATAACACTTGCTGTAGATATTAGTACCGAGAGTAAGCATACGTAACAGTGTTTCCCCCTATTTAATGCAAATGTTAACATGCTGCACATAAGTAATGATTAAGAATGAAATCTATGCAATTATTTACAATTAGTTTTAATTACCATATACTAGCCAATTTAAATTGTTCAGTAATGGATGATGCCTGCTTTCCCTTTACAATTTAATGCACATCTTTGTAGTAATGCATTTTTACACATACTATATATTTATATATACACATATATATATACATACACTGTATATACTGTTTATATTTATACTGTTTATATATATATCCTATTCTAATATAGATTGCTTCAACATAACTATAGAATAGCGACTTATCCATGTGAAAGTCTCCAGAGTGGCAACAGTTTATAGGGTTTCCATTAGTTGCCTAGGATCAGGTACACTATATCAATTGTAGCATGGTATTTACAGTGTCATGCAACTAGGACTTTGAACATTGTGTTTTTGGAATGAAATCTAAGGGGGGCTATTTGAGAGTGTATATGAGTATATATATAGAACTGAGAAATGGTATTTTTTTGTTACATATTATTTATGTTTACTCAAAGATACTGTGGTATTAAAACTCATGGACCATTACAAAGAGTAGTTTCTGTTTCTATACATATATTTTATATAGTCTATACAGTGGGGTCTCAATCGTCCAAAAAAATTAGAGCTCCTCCAAGTCAAGGTTTTCATTTTGCTATTTTCTGGAAGGGAACCCTTGGTAGCTCACTAAGCTCAACTCTGGAATTTCCAAGCACACCAGGCCTCTGTGACATGTTCATTAATTATTGGAATTCAGGACCAGAACTAGGCTCACTCTACAAGGCAAGGGGTGGGTGGAAACTTGGTGATCAGAGATTGACCCAAAACAAAGAACAAATTTATCTAGAAACAATGGGCACAACAAACAAGCAACTGCTTGAAATAAAGTAGGCACTGCAAGGTAAATTAAGTAAATTATCATCGTCAAGGGGCAAGCACCCTAACATTGATTGGCCCATCCACCAACAGATGGCAGCCCAGGTCACCCAGGGTTCCAGCGAGAGTGCATCCTGACTCCATTTCTCTCCGACCATTGCCAGGGTTCCTTACCGTGGGTTGACTTGATATCTACTATACCCTACCAGAGATACCTGCTCTAAGGGGTTGTGAGTTTCTTCCTTTACAGGCTGACTCCTCTCGAGTCATCTGTATTCTAGGTTGTGCATGAGACTTGTTCTCCTCTGTGGGGCCTGTTCATGTTAACAACCTGTCTATCATGCTGGCCCTTCTTCTGTTTGTGTTTGCCTCACAAAGATGCTTTCCTGCACCCTGCATGCCTATCTGCCTGTGTGACAGTTCACTTGGCTGGTGTCTTTCATCCCTGTGGGGTTTATTGGTTTGTGTGAATTTTTGGTCATGTTGTTATAGTGTTTCTATCTGTTTCTGTAAGTGACAGACGTTTGCAGCTTCAATGTTTTTAGGCCCAGATGGCCATTCTTGTAGCCTCTGTTATGTGGCTTGCTGGTTTCTTAAGCAAAAAAAAATCAATGTATATAAGTATGGAATAAGGCAAATTGGCTGCTGGGATCCATATCTTGAAGTGTTGGCAATAAGACATCTAATGTTATTCTCCAGTTTTATCTTGCCATTGTTTAGCCCCATTTAGATAATTTAGGTAATTTTTTTGTCACTACATAGAATGGACATTAGTACGCTTGAACATGTTCAGAGAAAGATAACACTGTTAAACCTAGGAATTAAAAACCTCCCTTATGAAGAGAATTAATTAAAAAAGCTTAATTTACATTATCAAAGCAAAGAGGAATGGGTGATATGATTGATGTGTATACACATAGGTGAATGGGTATAACAAAAAGGAATACTATTAGTTGTTAAAAGTACCAAATAAAATGGGATGCGAAACAATGGATACAATTTGGATAAGTTTTGATTCAGAAAAGACCTGGGTAAATATTGGTTTGGAAATTGGGTTTGATGTTTTATGGAACAAATTACCATATAAAATAACAGACATAGGATCACTGGATTGATTCAAGTGAAGGTTAGACATTTATATGAATTAGTTTGGTTGAATAAACTCTTATAAATAATCTCCAGCAGTCTATAAATAATCTCCAGCAATAAATAATCTAGCAGTCTCCGTGGTGTAGTGGTAAGACACTCGCCTGGCGTTCCGCGAGCGCTATGTCATGGGTTCGTATCCTGGCCGGGGAGGATTTACTGGGCGCAATTCCTTAACTGTAGCCTCTGTTTAACGCAACAGTAAAATGTGTACTTGGATGAAAAAACGATTCTTCGCGGCAGGGGATCGTATTCCAGGGACCATAGGATTAAGGACTTGCCCGAAACGCTACGCGTACTAGTGGCTGTACAAGAATGTAACAACTCTTGTATATATCTCAAAAAAAAAAAAAAAATAAGAGCTGCCTTGCATGGGCTAATAGGTCTTACAGTTTTCTTTATTATTATCTTCTTCATTTCTTATGTCACTGGATAACTTTTGTCCTCTGTCAGAAATTTGCCTCCTTAACAAATGCCTTCCTATTTCTTGAAAATTTAAACTCTATTAAAGAGAATACTTAATCTTTATTTATCAATAAAATATAATAGATTAAGTGCATAGGCCCCAGAGAATGTTCATGTGTATTCTCCAATTAAATAAACGACAAATCTTCCCAATTACAGTACAGTATTTACATTGCCTTTGTTATAAGTACAGTATAAACAATAATTTAATGCCAATAGTTGTCAGTGACCTGCATGATTACTCATCGTCTTTCAACAGGTTTTCTCTCCTGTGTTACCTACAACTTGGTTCTCTTGCCTACTATTTTCCCATAGCATATATTTTTAATCATTGTTCGTAAATTACAATCTAATGACTGACTTAATTCATCCCTCATTCACTCTCAACATTTTGTCAGTCTGGCGTTTCTGCGCATTCGTGACTGTAAATGTGCTGGGTTCCCTGGATTGTCATGGGTTGCTCATTACAGTAAAATGAAAAATGTTTTCAGTCATTTTATGTTTTCTTTAAGTTATTTGTTAGGTTATGACAAAAACTGTAGTATCAAACTGTTTGATTGAAAATGAACATAGATGCAAAAACAAAATTGTATTTGTAATAAATTATGCTCCTAACTGTGCGTGCCCAACTGTAAACATAGCGGGCTCAGTAAATCCCACTCAGCGATGCTTAAGTGTTTACAATCATTATGTATACAATAGCATATATATTATAGGTCCTCAATATACAGTACTGTACTGTATATTAGGGGCATATTAGGAATAAATAAATCTAAATTTGTTATACTGTATATTATTGTATATAATTTTTCCATTTTCCATTTTCAAGGGATGGGAAGGCATTAACTTGGAGACAATAAGAAGGAACAGTATTGTATAGGACAAGAAGGGGTAAAGATATTAAAATACAGTATACCCATCCATTTACCATATCATACAGAAAACAGCATCAGAAAAATTAGCATCACTATTCCAACAAATCATCAACAGTACCTTAGCAGCACACCAATTCTTCATAAAACTAGGTGCTAACTCTTTCAATGACGTACAGTTTTATGGCATCCACACTCATTACCAACCTAACCGATAATGGCTTAAACTCTTTATCCTGCTTATCTGCCCACAAAAGACTTCACTTAATTGATAATTGCTCTCCAGTAATCCAGAACATGTAAAAAGACAGTTATTTTAACTCGCCTACCCATTATGGACTAAATGGACTTTACTCCCTGCTTGCCTGAGGGTATTACTAGCACTGTAATGTTTCTAAAAATTGTTAGTCCAAGATGCAACAACATGTCCTTCATTATTAAAGCTAATATTGACAGACTCAAATATATACTGTACAATGCATCCTCCATAAAATAGTTTGCACTTGAACGAGACCCCTTGGTGGAGCAGAATGAATTAACTACTGGGGGAACCAGGATACAGCTGAATAAGGTATCTATTAGATAAAGTTGCCTCAGTACAACAGACCGACGTCAAAGGCATACACATATTTCAATTTTCTTCCAGAGGTTTTACTTTTAACATGAGTAAATATTAATACAAAAAAAAATTTGGTAAAGACAGTATTACTGTACTATCCCTCTACTATTTCTAGAAATTGAATAATACAGGATGTATGTGTGGTTTTCTTTAATGTGCAGAGGCTGCACTGTAACTGGACTTGACCTGACCATATTTATTTCCCATCTGTGCTTGCATAGTATGACCTATTACTCGAGGATCATCATCCATTATTCCTTCAGTATTTTAGCATTTGTAAGTAGAAAAGGTGTCCAGCAGCACTAATAGTGAGGCTAAAGCAGGTAAGGCAAGGCGGTATCTTAATATGGAAGAAATGGATCAATTTACTATACAGGGTATTTGGAAATAATTGAGTCTGCAGAGTCAAAGCAGCTGGCAGAGGAGTTTGGTGTCAGAACTACAGTAACACTATTTGTAATATACAAACAAAGCATTGTACTGAATTATCACAAGTGAAAATTACAGTACTGTATGAAAATCTTTATTCTGTATTGCATACATGGTATTTATTATAGTATACAATACTGTACTTACATTCCATCAAAAGAGCACTGTAAAGGTACGTAAATTATGCCTCTTTTTCCTTAGATGTGTAAATGTGCATAAAGCTGTGCTTTATGATTTGTTGAAACAAATCTTAAGCAGTAAATAAAGTAGTGACAAATGGCAAAAAAACTGATACAGTACTAAAGCAACCTTGATATTTTTTAACTGGGCCGGTTCTAATTCATCCATTCTATAGAAGTTACATTACGTTATTTTGCAACACATCAGTGTTACAAGAAATGTTCCCAAATTTACACAAGGTTACAAAAATCATGCCATAGAAATAAAGTCCCATAGTTGATAACCAATTATTGACCAGTGCTTTCTCTCAGCAGATAGTAAAATTTTAGAAAGTTGTTTGCAATAGGCTTGTGATCATCTATATGCCAATATGAAATGTTAATTTTTACAAGACCACTCTGGTTTCCAAAAAGAGGAGGAACACACAAACTATATTAATGAAGTTCTGCAAGAATGTTTAAAATGGTTCTTACCACAAGAAACCATCAATAGCAGTCTTTCTTGTGTTAAGTAAGGTGATCATATCTCCTCTGTGCTTTCCCATCTCTAGAGTTGTTAGAAACATTCAGCTCTCTTAAATTCAATGAAAGATTGAGCTCTCTTACCCAGTTACACACATCCGTACTTTTTTTTTGGCGTGTTTTTTGTGTGCTTTGCGAGGTGTCAGTTCTATGCTGGTGTTGTACATTATACTGTAGTATTGTACCAGTCTAATGTAGGTTGGGTTAAGTGTCTTTGAGAAATACTTGTTTAAATTTTGAACTGCTGTTTCTTATGTTTGGTAGCTTTCCATGTGCTGCTGATGTTATCTTGTTTTTGTGTGCTACTGGTGATAGTGCTGGAATTTTATCTTCTTCTTTTTCTATTTTTATTTCCTGTAGTTACTTTTGTCTTATGGAGTTATGATAAGATTCCTTCTGGTCTTCTATTACCTTTTCCAGTCTTCATTACACTACATTTGTTGGTGTTGAACTCTTAATAACCATTTGTAGACCTGGAAGGAAGGAAACTTACCAGGAGAAAGTGCCAAGCCATTGCCTATATATTGCACCTGGAAGGAATCAGGATAAGGATTTATGATGGGACAGGAGGGAAGGAATGGTGCCCAATCACTTGGATGGTTGGGGATTGAGTGCTGACCTGCATGAAGCGAGACCGTCGCTCTACCATTCAGACCAAGTATTTATCAACCTGGAGTTTGAACAAGGTCTTTCTTTAGCACTTTACATTCCTCAGTTTTTATGCTCTTCATTAGCTTTGTATCCTCCACAAAAATTTACATCTATGTTCACTCTCAGGTAGAGGTCATTTAAACAGATTAGGAACAACCTAAGGACTAGACTGTGCCATGAAATATCCTGCTTGGTATATTCCTCCAGTCTGACATCTGTCCTCTGAATGTGACCTACTGTTTCTTGTTTGTCAAGTACCTGTAGTTCACAGACCCCAGATATCCCAGACTGCCTCACCATCTTATACACTAGTCACTTGTGAGGAAGAGTGTCAAATCCTTTTTTTGACTGTAAATTTACCCAGTCTTTCTTTTATGTTTTGGTTGTCTTGTCATAGAACATTTATCACGTTTGTCAGGCATGATTTTCCACCTCTAAAACTGTGTTCCTCCTTCATTACAAAGTTTGACCTCTCCAGGTGTTCTGCTATTCTCTTACTGATAAATTTATCCAAGTTTTATGAGGAATGCATTTTAATGACACTTTTATAGTTAATGATTTCTGTCAGCTCTCTTTCTTAAATATAAGGACATAAAAATATATGAAACTGCAGAAGGCTTAAGAATATATGAGACTGAAAAGTCCCATTAACCTATACATTTGAGCATTATACCCAACTGAACTCACTTGTACAGTATGATTAACCTACGTTTGAGACAATCCAGTGATCCCACACCTATTATGTTACTCTGTAATCTGTTCCATAAATTGACAACTACAGTATATCCAAATAAATACTGTATATACCTAGGTCTTTTCTGAATGTAAACAATAAATTTGGATCCATTGTTTTGTGTTCTGTTTTGTGTTTGTATATCAACATTAATATCACCCTTGTTACAGTATACCCCCTTTCATCTATTTGGATAGTTCAATTGTGTTACCCCTTATTCTTTGCATTTCTAGAGAATGTAAATTATGCTCTTTTAATATCTTCATAAGGGAGGTTTCTATTTCCTGAAATTAACTTTGGCATTCTTCTCTGTACACACTCAAGTGAATTTATGCCAATTCTACAATATGGTGACCAAACCTGAATTGCATAATTTAAATGAAGCCTAACAAGGATAAGATAAAGGTAAAAAATAATATTAGATTTTTCATTACTAACTTTTAAATATGAATCCAGCAACCTCAAGATCTTGTGATCTTCCTCTTGCAAAGGAGAAAGGACCAGTGTGGGAGCATATATCCCCAGTGGAGCCAGGAGTTTAGCCTCCCATCACATTCCCAGAGAGGGTAACCAGCAACCCAACCACAGCCCAAGCTTGGCAAAACCACTGCAGTCCCCCACACTCACATTTACCAAAGAGAATGTAATGTGCAGTTGACAATTCACAGTTTCTGGGCAAAGCAGAGATGGAAGATGTGAACACAAACAGGTGTGAGGTACTCAAAAAGCAGATATTTCACATCTTTCTACAGCCATTACATTTCAAATGTACATGTACAAACATGTACATGTACATTTCTACAGCCACAGTAGAGTGGCTGATGGATAAATTAGGAATTGGCCAATATTGACAAAAAAGGATTGGTTCCAGTGGGCCTGCAGCCTGAACTAATGCAGGAGATTGAAAAACAGAACAAACCAATGCTGGCTAAGGCATTATCAGTAGAGGAAGCATCAAAGCGCAGATACTTTTAAAACAGTGGAAGATATGTATCCACACCACCCGCCCGAAACGCTATGCGTACTAGTGGCTTTAGGAATTGTATGTACTAGCTCATCTCTAAATTCCAACATTGTTTGTAACTCATCTTCAATGTATGTAACTTTACCTGAACAAAAAATCTAATCTAATCTAAAACCATAAGCAAAGACGGCAAAAGTCTATATTGTGAACCCCAGTCATGTAAAAACTGAAGTTAAAGGCCAGAAAAAAAGTACACATTGAATGGATCACAAACCTCAGAGGCAACAGGAAAGACCACTGGGAACTAAACTGATGTTCATCTTGAGAAATTGCAAGCTGTGGAGTTAGGTAGGGAACCAGATATGGAAGCCAAAAACACACTACATTAAATTCCACAGGGTTGAGGGACACAGGCAACCTGAGCCATTACAAAGATAGGCAGGTGGGCTAGGTGCTGGGAAAGCATCTTTGTGAAGCCACAGCAGAACTAATGCTCCTGGGAAAGCCAGCATTGCTTAGAAGTGAGAAGCTGGTGACAGATCTTGCATAGGCCATCAGGTGTTTAGCTGATGACACCAAGTAGAAGAATGAGGGAGCAGTGTGTCCGAGACCTCAGGTTAACTGTGGTACCATCTGGTGGCTGTCGGGTGAAATACAGTCTGGGTATTTACTCATAGCAACAATTATTTTCTTTGTTTACCTAGAAGAGTCATATCTTTCAAGCAGTCACATGTTTTGCTGCACCTTTGCTTTTTAGGTGGATTTTGCCCAGTTTTGAGGTTTATCTCTGATCCCTTGCCAGGAACAGATTCTGTTCTTGGTACCTGGAACAGAACATCTCTAGGCCAGGAACAGATTGTGTTCCAGGTACCAGGAACAGATTCGGTGTGCCTGGCTTCCGGTAGGTGCGGATGGGTCTTGTAGGCCTGGTGTATCAGACTATGGCTTGATGGTGTCAGAGATAAGTGCAGGAAGCTACTAAAGAGTTCCTGCCAGAAAACTATTTTATTTCCCCCTAATTCCTATCTTCATGCATCTGTATTTTGTTTCCTTCAGGTTCCATTTTAACTTTAACTGTCCTCCCTCGAAAGGTGCTGGCATTTCTGAACACTTTGTCATATGACGCATGTGTGTGTGTGTAATTACCTAAGTGTGTAGTTACAGGATGAGAGCTAAGCTCGTGGTGTCCTGTCTTCCCAGTACTCTTTATCGTATAACACTTTGAAACTACTGATGGTTTTGGCCTCCTTCACCTTCACACCTCGCTTGTGCCAACCATCTACCACTCTGTTTGCAAAGGAAAACTTTCAAATATTTTTTTTGCACTTTTGCTTCTTTAGCTTGAATCTATGAACTTGACGTTCTTGACGTTGAAGTTTTCAAGAAATCCTCTTTGTCAGTTTTGTCAATTCCTTTTACTATTTTGTATGTAGTGATCTTATCTCCTCTTTTTCTTTTGTCTTCCAGGTTTATCAAATGTAACTCCTTTAAAACCAAACTATAAGGAGAGGCCTCTCCTGGCAGTTCTTGTTTTTCAGTTCTGAGAGCTATTTACCAGTAGTAGTATATCTTTGCACCTTTTCCAGTTTGTTGTTGGGTTTCTTGAGATATGAGCATCACACAACCACTGCATATTCTAATTTTGGTATCACAAAAGTTGCGAACAGTTTCTTTGGTACGTATTTCATGATCCATGTATTTAAAAGCAATTCTGAAACTGGAAACTGCTGCATAAGCTCCTTGTACAATGTTCTTTATGCAGTCCTCTGGTGACAGTCTCCTTTCCATAATCACTCTTAGATCTCTTTCTTTGTCAGAGTTCTTTAATGCCTTTCCACATAATTTTTATGTTGTGTGTGGTCTATTTTCTCCTATTCCACATTCCATAACATGGCATTTAACACATTAAATTAGATTCCATTTGCCAAGTCGTGCTACATACACTAATTTTATCCAGGTCTTCTTGAAGGCTTGGAAATTGTCTAAGTTCCTTATCTTCCCTAGTATCTTTGCATCAGCAAACATGTTAATATAGTTCTGTATTCCATGGGTATGTCGTTTATGTAGGCAATGAACATCACTGGTGCAAGAAATTAATTAATTGGTACTCCACTTGTTACATTTCTCCAATCCACTACATTGCCTCTGGTTGTACTCACCTAGTTGTGCTTGCGTGGGTTAAGTTTTGGCTCTTTGGTTCTGCCTCTCCAATGTCAATCAACTGTTGTACAGATTCCTGAGCCTATTGGACTCTTATCATATCTACATTTGAAACTATGTATGGAGTCTGCCTCCACCACATCACTTCCTACACACACACACACACACACACATACATGTATATATATAGGTGAGTACACACGCACACACATTACTTAGGTAATTACACACACGTGTGTGTGTATACTCACCTAGTTGATGAGTGCACACACCCGTGTGTGTGTATTTATTATTTGTATCTGCAGAATCGCGCTATTGGCTCTTGAACCCTGCCTTTCTAACCAATTTATTTTTCCTCTATTATGTCTACTACATATATTTCTCTTACACAAGCACGCACACACACACACACACACATCCCCAGGAAGCAGCCTGTAGAAGCAGTCTAACTCCCAGGTACCTATTTACTGCTAGATGAACAGGGGCACCAGGGTGAACGAAACTGCCCATTTGTTTCTGCCTCTGCCAGGGATCGAACCCGGGCCCCGTAGGACTACGACCCCAGAGTGCTGTCCACTCAGCCGCGAGGCCCCATGTGTGTGTGTGTGTGTGTGTGTGTGTGTGTGTGTGTGTGTGTGTGTGTGTATCTGTCTGTCTGTCTGTCTGTCTGTCTGTCTGCCATATTTACATGTTTGTTTTCTTGCCAGTTATAGTGAACTTTAGTTACACAATACAGTACAGTATTAGAGATTTTCTTCATCATCTTTACATCAAATATTTTCAACCACTAAGGCAATTGCATATACAGTATTACCTCATCCCCAAATAAATTTATATAGAATAATTTTATTTTATTTAGATTTGGTTTGTTTATCACCATAATTTGCAGATTAGAATGAAGTATTTAGTTAACAATGTGCATTCCTTCATATATCAAGCTGAACCTTACCAGTGTCCACCTCCCAGTACTGGATTGCTGCGAGCATGCTAACTTGTCATTGTGCATGTCTCTAGGCTATTGCGTCGAGACTTCAGCCCCAGTGAGCTTACCGGTTTCAACAATACTGGCAACGTTTGTAAGTTGGTTATTATTGTTTTGTAAAGCCATTCTGTATTGTTCGTTACGCTGTCCTTTATGTACTATGTCCAGTTTATTATGTGGCTGAGAAATAGAATTACAGTATATAAGGGTTGAGATTCTAGAAAAAGAAATACTAGTTCAGTACAGTATTCTAAAGATATCGTTAATTTTTGATAGTCCACTTTGGTGTTAGCTGCCACTGCAACTAAGTTTACTACATGAGTAAACTGGACATTACCAGCTGAAGTTACTCTGTTGTACTTAAAAAAAAATCTTGAGTGTGATGATCAGCAGTTCAAATGTTCATAAAAGATAAAATATGTTGAAGTTGTCAAAGTATATTAAATTATATTGCTGATCCTTAAACATTAAGATTAATATGTAAAAAAAAAAGTTTTGTTATAATTTCTTTAAAATATTATTGCTTGGTCATCTAGTAGTTGATGCTTTTATGTGTTATTAGTAAAATATTTGGTATAAAACTATGAATATTGTACTGCATTAACCGCTTCAGAAATCTGTAAAATGTAATTGCATAATTCTAAAGCTCATGTAAGCATTTTGTAGGATGATAAATCTTGTAGAGAGGCTCATAGACCTGCCACTATATATTTACATAGAATTGCAAGAATGCTGTTTTGTTTTAACTAAATATATAAAGTATGTACTGTAATTCCCTAAGTATGGTTACAGGTATGTATGTATGTATGTATGTATGTATGTATGTATGTATGTATGTATGTATGTATGTATGTACTCACCTAGTTGTGCTTGTGGGTCTTGAGCTTTGGCTCTGGTCCTGCCTCTCAACTGTCAATCAACTGGTGTGCAGATTCTGGAACCTATTGGGCTCTATCAAATCTACATTTGAAACTGTGTATGGAGTCTGCCTCCACCACATCACTGCCTAATACATTCCGTTTGTTAACTACTCGCCACTGAAAAAATTCTTTCTAATGTCTCTGTGGCTTATTTGGGTACTAAGTTCCACATGTTACCCTTGTTTGTGTTTCACCAATGATTAGTCTGGTGGCATACCACTGAATCTTCTCTAACCTTATCTTGTGTTTAACTAGGTATGGACTTCAGGCTGGAGCTGCATACTCCAGGTATATATATCCAGGTCTGACATAAGTGGTATACAAGGTTCTGAAGGATTCCTTACACAAGTTTCTAAAGACAGTTCTTATGTTGGCCAATCTAGCATATGCCACTCATGATATCCTTGTGATGAGGGCTTCTGGGGACAGATTTGGTGTGATATCCAGATCTTTCTCTCTATTTGACTCTTGCAGGATTTCACCTCCCAGATGGTACCTTGTGTTCAGCCTCCTGCTCCCTTCCCTTAAGTTCATTACTTTACACTTTCCTGTGTTAAAGTTTAGTAGCCATTATCTAAGCCATTCCTCCAGTTTGGCCAGGTCGTTTTGTAGTCTCTGTCTATCTTCGTCTGTCTTGATTCTTCTCACAATTTTTGCATCATCAGCAAACATTGAGAGGAATGCATCTATACCCTCTGGAAGATCGTTTACATGTACTATACTGTACATAGTGGCACCTCGGCTTACGAATGCCCCCCTTTACAATTTTTAGAGTTACAGTACAAGCCCAATTTTTTCGTAAAATTTGAATTGGGTTACAAACTTTGCCTCGAGTTGTGGTTTGTTGATACTGTACACGTATGTGTAGACTGAACGCATGGTTCCTGGTGGCACGGTCACCCGCGCTTCAGTTTACCAGTGGCTCCTGCTTAATGATGATTGTGCTTGAATTCTTTGTAAAAAATTGAATTGTTTTTCTGCTTTTTTGGGTTTTGAACATAAAAGTAATTATTATGTATATATCATGCCATGGGTCCCAAGAAAGTCAGTGGTAAGGTTCAAACTAAGAAAACACATGTGAGGATGACCTATAGAGGAAAAACAAGAGATCATTCAAAAACATGAAAATGGTATACGGGTTGTTGAACTAGCTAGGCAGTACAACAAATCTTCAGGTGAGGCCGAGGCAGTAGAGGATGTTCCGTCCTCATTAATTAAGAAAATGTGTGCAGTATGGGAAGAACTGCAAAGTTTTACTGAAAAGACTCACCCAGATAAAGCTTTAGCAGGCCATTGCATTGACCTTAATGACAATGTGATGTCTCACTACAGACAAGTTTTAAAATGTAGGGAAAGACAAATGTCTTTTAGACAGATTCTTAGTAAGGCAAGCAAGGAGTGAATCCCTGTCCCGCTCCTCCTCCTGTGTTCTGTTGTCCTACCATCATGCTTTCCTTTAGGCATATATTGTTGAATGTGACAGAAAGGGTGAGATCAATGATTCTAGTGTGAATCTTCTCTATTTTCCTTACATTTTTCTTCACTTGAGAAAGAAGTTGAAAAATTAACTCTGCAAAAGTTAATTTTTACAATTTGATTTGGCCTGGACACTAAGAGATACATTTCATTAATTCTTGTTAACATTCCCAAAGGCAGCGTTCGAATGTTTATAAAGTTTCTCACTGCCGGATATATATTCGGGAATGAGGTGAAGGTGAAACACCTCACTTATGGGTTTATAGGTCCATTGCATCTTACCAATCTACTGTTTGCCGTATGTTGTATGTTCTGTTGTATTCTCAGTTATCAGAGTGTACAGTAATTTAATGCTAGTTGGCTGTTGATAGATGGCTTAGATACTCGGTTTCCACCTGTGTCCCCTTGTGCGAGTACTGCCTGTACTGCCTGTGTTAAATAATCTGTCTATCTACCCTATCATTTCCTGAGAATTTTGTATTTGGTGATCATGTCTCCTCTAACTCTTGTGTTTTCCAGTGACATGAGGTTTAATTCCAGTAGTCTGTCCTTGTTCCTCATACCCCTCAGCTCGGTTACTAGTCTGGTGACATCTATGTATATGTATGTATATACAGTATATATATATATATATACATTATGTATATATATATACATTATGTATGTACGTATGCACTGCAGGTATGCTGGTTTACCAATGGGAAAGGAAGTCACTAGACTTGTTGAGGTGCCCCTAGCACTGTTACCCATCCATTATTGGTTAGTCCCAGTGTTGTTTATCATGCAAGTCCTGTTCACATCATCCACTATATACCATTTTGTATACACAGTATACAGTATATCTTTTATTTTATATGTATCCATGCAAACCCAAACCTTGAAGGGTCATTTTGGTACTTTTTGTATCAATGGTAACTTGCATGGTACTTTTTTATATGCACAGTCTTAGTGAGTAATTCAGGATTTTTTTTTACACATTATAAATAATAATAAACACAACCTCTATAAAAGTTAGAATAAATTTGTATTACTGTGCGTGTATATGATTGCGTGTAGAGGTCATACCCGACCCAACATAGATGTTCTTAACCTTGTCACCCTTGTCATAGGTGTTAATATTATGCAGGTTTTTGTTAACAGTCTTGTGGGAGAAATTAGTTTTGTTTTAAGACCAAGGCATTTATTACCTACCGTAATTAAAAATTTGAAGGTTTATTAAGATGGTATAACATACAAATAACATAAACAGATATTTTAAAAACATTCCTGAAATCTATTCTTTTGGTTAAGTTTTTCTATAAAATTTTGTTTGAATCTAAATAAATTAATATAATGTACTGGACATGGAAAGACTGTTCTATATTAGCTCTCAGAATGATTCATATTGCACCTCCAACGAACCAAATTCTGACCTCCATTGAATTAAAAATTTCCAGTTTCGAAGAGAGAAACATTCATAAGATTTAAAAAAAAAAATAGCTTATAGACTTTTATCACATCCAAGTTGTTTCTTATGGCCAAGATTTAAATATAAGACATATTTTTAACCATATTAAAGAGATATGAGACAATATCTGTTCTGCCTGAGCAAAACTTGTCACTCAAAGTTAACACTATATTTTTTTTTGTTCGTCAAGGGGGGGGGGGAGGGGGAATGGTTATTTATGACTGTATAATAACAAGGATGGTAAGATATACTGTACATTTTTTCAGATAACCTAAAATAAGTGAAAAACTGTAAGGTAGCCTAAATGGAAGAAATAAGGATTCAAATATTTACTCCAATATATATAGAATATGCATCATGAATAATACAGAATTGTAACTGTAATAGAAGTGAGCCCTTTAAATATTATGTAAAGTGTTTATGCTACAAAGAATTAATATAGACATGCTGTAAATCATTAGACCATTTCAGCAGAAGAACTGTGGTAAACACAGACTATAGCACTCAGTGGCTGTATACTGTAGAGTGTTGGAAACCTTATGACCACATTCACAACAGTGCTCATTAGAGTTCACCTTGGTTTTCAACGCCTCTGCTATCATTTGTTTTTTGCTTATTTATATTTTAAAATAATTTAAATTTAAATGTATATTTTCATAATACTGTATACTGTATTCATTTTTTTTTATTCTTTTGTACATTGTTAGTTATAACAAAAAAATTTATTTTAATCTAAAATTAGTATTGCAAAATAAAGCCATTGTCAGGTAGGAAAAACTTTAATACAGGTGAGTAACATAATGGTTTAGAAACATATACTGTACAGTACTCTTTCTACTTCAAATAAAAATGAATTACCCTTCACCAAATACCACCTAATTTTCACATATGATTATTACTAAATATTATGGATAAGCCTACACTTTCAATCCCACATCTAACACTTGTACAACTTCAAACACTCGAATGCAACTTGTAAGAGGATTTTTTGAAGATTGAGATTATAACTAACTTTACCTTAAATGCTATTATTTTTTCAAATGTTAATATGAACTGTTTACAAAACTGTGTATAATGACATTTCAAATTTCAGCCATTAACTACATAGCAGAGGCTCAGGTGGTAATTCCTTGTTGGGTAATGTCCTGGCAACAGCCACAAATATGCAGTTAATTTACACAGTGGGTAGCCACTGATATTGCAATGATAAGTTAATTGTTCGTGAAAAAGCTGTTTGATCTCATGGACCAATTGTCCTCAAGTACAGGTACTTAAAAAAAAATAATCTGAATGCTGTGGAGCTCTGTGCATGAATGCATGTGTAGTACTGACACAGAAAAGGAACATATTTTATACAGATGTCATGAGGAACTGTTGCATGAACTGCACCAGGCACATGACTCGGGTAGCTACTGGGCTGCCGGGGCTGCAATCTGGTGGTGGTGGAGTGCAACTAACAAATGGTGTTACCCCAATCTAATCATCTCGTCATAACAAAAAAACGGAAAAGTCAAGAAGTTTACTACAGTATAGTGTTTGAATGAAGATGAAGGAAAGACCCAATACATCTGCAAGTCATACTTACAGATGTATTGTAATTATATATATATACAAATTATATATATACAGATGTATATATATAATTTAAATCAAATTTTCAGATAAAACCTACATTCTTTATCAAGGTGCTGTTAAACCATGTTCTGAACAAAGATTCTAGGCACATGTGTTTATAGTCTGGCAGAACATCTCATGTGGCATCCATCATTAGACATCATTATGATTTTGCTTCCCAGAGATTCATCAAAAGTTGCAGCATCCCATGGGGAATCCCTGGGGAGCATAATCATAACAACGTCTAATGATGGCCGCCCCGTGAGATGCTCTGCCAGGCATATAAACGCATGTACCTAGAATCTTTTGGTTAGAACATTGTTTAGCAGCACCTTCATAAAGAATGTAGTTGTCATCAAAAAATTTGATTAAAGCTATATACACTTGTAGTTGAGGGTCTTTTCTTCATCCTTAAAAAAGTGTCATGAACATGTGAGTTTGTTGTTGTAGAGTAAAATACAGTAGTCAAGATAGACAACAGTCATGGAAAGATAATTTGAAGTTTAAATATTTGCAGTCCATCAATTGGAACTGATATTTGAATGTTCCCCCCCCCCTCCCCCACCCAAAAAAAAACCTATATGAGAAATAATATTCATTTTTCTGACTGTACTACTGTCATATGGTATCTGACATCTTAGACCAGCCTTCATTTAATCTACAGAATGCCTTCTCTTTTATGATGTAATATTTTTGGTGTTCTTTCCCTTCCACTTCTTCTCTTATGTGTTCCATCTATATACAGTATCTGTATATATCCATCTACTTTATATACCTGTATACAGATAGATCTTTATCTACATCTATATCTATATACATACATATAGGTACATACTGTTACAGCTAGTACTGTCTGAGCTGACAGCTTTTCAAAAAACTGCCTTACACCTAAATATAATACTATTACTACTTATAATAATAATAAATAATTCATTGTGTTAGGAAACAGGCAGCCAGTGTGTGTTTATACACATTAGGCTTATACTGTATTGAGGTTTTCCCCCCATCCAAGTCGAATTACAGACCCCCCTACCAGGATGCAACTTCACACAAAGCTGTCTTAACTCCTGGGTACCTACTTGCTGCTAGGTGAACAGTTGCATTAGGTGATGGGAAATGTGCCCAACCACTTCTGTCGCAGGTTATCTTGAGGTTATCTTGAGATGATTTCGGGGCTTTAGTGTCCCCGCGGCCCGGTCCTCGACCAGGCCTCCACCCCCAGGAAGCAGCCCGTGACAGCTGACTAACACCCAGGTACCTATTTTACTGCTAGGTAACAGGGGCATAGGGTGAAAGAAACTTTGCCCAGTGTTTCTCGCCGGCGCCTGGGATCGAACCCAGGACCACAGGATCACAAGTCCCGCGTGCTGTCCGCTCGGCCGACCGGCTCCCTCCCTCCCTCGCACCTGGAATATGACAGCTAATGTGGTGAGGAACATGAATTTTGTATTTATTCATGCATATTACACCCCATATCCATCCTGTGGGTGGGCAGTAGTGGACCCTGTACCTATCCTGTGGGACAGTAGTGGACCCCATACCTATCCTGTGGGTGGCAATGGACCTCTGTACCCATTCTGTGGGCAATAGTGGACCCCACACCTATCCTGTGGGTGGTAAAGGACCCCCTATCCATCCTGTGGGCAGTAGTAGACCCCCATACCCATCCTGTGGGAAGTAATGCATCCTGTACCCACCTGTGGGCAATAGTGGACCCCATACCCATCCTGTAGACAGTAGTGGAAAAGGTTATATAGGAAATATATCTATATATATCCTGTATTACACTTTTACATACTGATAGCATAATATAAACATGCATGTAGCTATAGCAATAACGTTAACACCATCTTTAACACAGTATTTAATATATATATATATAGTAGAGGTAAAGTGTGTAACGACCCGCTGGCTTTCTCATCCATCCCTACTCCTTCCCCAGTCTGTGATTCTCTGTTTGAAAAGGTAGGGCAGAGGGAAGGGGGTAGAAAAGTGGTATCCAAGGTAGCTGGTTGTCTCAAGACACAGCTATATTCTACAGTGCACCCTCCCTAATTTGGACCTTCCTATAATAGATCCCTCTAAACATTAGAGTTTTGTCTCATCACGTAAAGTAATTTCCATTAAATCGCATTGGTTTTCTTAGTTTTTTATTTGTAATACAGTATTGTTCAAAATAATGTATTTATATTTTAGAAATATTTTACTAAGCTTGAACTCTGCTATGAATTGAACAAATGAGTTTTTTTTTTTTTTAAGTATCCAGACCTACTGTGAGGACATATACACCAGCTGTGCGTTTTCCTGTGTATGAGTGAGGTCTGATCTCTCGTTATTCAAGTACAGTACAGTATTTCATCATTCAGATTCCTGAAGAAAGTCTATGTTTGCTAGTCTTACATATACTGTACTGCTGATGTTACTTGGTTTATGTGTGCCTCAGGAGATATGATTGATGTAATATCAATCCCCCAGTTAGATATAAGGTGCCATATGGAAGGGGGAGGAAACTCAATGATTCAAAGTCTTTGAGCCTTTTTTCCCTCCATATAGTACCTTGTCTCTGGGCTTCTTTTCCCAGCACTTATGTTCATTATGTTGCATTTGCAGTCTTGTGTGTATGCATTTGTATGTACAGTATGTATGCACTGTGCCACCTTTATTTCAAGGAGTTACTACTTCTGATGAAAATCACAATAATTTTTTAATGCCATAAAAAGTGATACTAGTACTCATTAATCACTCCCTGGAATTTTTCTTGTCTAATTTCTCTTTACCAGCTGGACTTTTCTACTGGCTCTTGGGCAATTTTTATTCACAGATGTTGCTTGCGTCGTTGCTAAGGTATCTTACAATTCTTTAATGTTCTTGTGTTTCCGTTGCATAATTGACCATCAGATTATGACAGTTTTCCAGCTTTTTCTTAATTTTTAGTGTAGGCCTACATTCTTCCATCTTTGCTGTTAATTTCAAGATGCTTTGGCTTACACAGTGTGTTCATTCTGTGTCCATTTGATCTTATTTCAAATGGCAGTACCCTTTTCTAAAAATGCTGTCCCTCTATTTTACTGTACAGCATTTGCTTTCATGGTGATTTTATTTTTATTTTCCAAATGCGTTATAGAATTTTTATAATATTTTCTAGAGTGAAATGGAAAGAAATGTATTTCTCGTATAGTTACGATGTTTTGTGCATTCGCAGGTATCTGGCCCTCTGAAGAAATACTCACATATTACTGCCTCAGCAACCTCAAAATATTCTCTGGAAAGTCTGTGTTAGAACTGGGAGGGGGAATGACCTGTTTGGCAGGCATGTTGGTAAGCTTTTTTTTTTTCTTTTTTAACTAAAGCACTTTATGCCATGTTTGGAAAAAAAGGCTTCATCTATTATTCCTTGTTTACATAATGGTTTTGTGAATATACTGTATAGTGAATTCCTGCAATTATGTGAAGACGACGAGTCACAATAACGTGGCTGAAGATATGATGACTAAACCACACACCAGAAGATGAGGAGACGACGATGTTTTGGTCCGTCCTGGACCATTATCGACTTGATAATGGTCCAGGATGGACCAAAATGTCATCATCTCCTCATTATCTGGTGTGAGGTTTAGTCATCATACAACTATGTGGGGTGTGGGTTTCTAGAGCTCTATATATATATAGGCTGCGCATGTACTGATATGAGCAATCTCAACATGTTCTGACTCCTGTCATGATTTGCTGTTCCATATGTTTTGGTACTCCCTAGGTTAAGTATAGTACAATGACACGTATAAACCTTTGTTTAGAGTTGCTCCGTGAAAATTATAATATGTACTGTCAAGTGGAAACAAACATTATTATTTGCAACAGAGGGGACTTAGTGTAAAAACAAAATTTGAAACAGTAAATTGAATGAGTTGCACACATACTTTTAAAAAATTGTACTTAGGATTATTGAAATATTTTTATCTTAAACTCACAAGAATAAAGCGGTGAAGTTAATAATCATAATTTGAGATAAAGGTAAGCTTGTAGCATAGTACTGTGCAGTACCTTGTTTAGGCATAGGTATACTGACAGTTTGGAGGTACAGTACTAGGTAAAATGATCAAATGTACATATAATTGTGATTCCATTATTGCCTTGTTTTATCCCTTTTGACAGGTTTCTGCTAGTGGAGGGCCATCTAATATGGTGCTAACAGATGGCAATGCCCTGTCTGTCAACAATGTTAAAGTGTCCTTACAACGGAACGATTTACCTTCTAAAACGTGCTCTAGGTAAGTTGTTATACATACTGTATTTGTTAGTCTGACTGATGCGAAACAATGGATTCATTGGTGAAAACAGTGCATAATGCTGGACTTTCCACAGTGCATTTTCTATTATAGAAGGTTATCTGTTCTAAGTTTATGCATACTTGATGTGATTTATTACTTTGATAGCAAGTAAGAGGAGTGTCTTTTTATATATGTGTAGCTAACAATAGATGATTTTTATATTTTTAATTTTTTTCAACTACTATAATGCAACATAGTCCAGTAGTATGTATTTATGTAAAAGATGTCAAGAGTTAACTCATTAATGCACAATGATATCAAAATAACATGATGAATCCATCAGTAAATATTGAGGCCATACAATAAATTTGAACCCGATTCCATCTATAGCCTCAATATTTAAACTGCAAGAAAAATATCAGGCTGGATAACAAGACCCTTTCAAACTAGAAATGCTATACCAATGATGATACTTTTCAAGATGCTAGTGACCTCTAGAGTGGAATACTGTTACACAATGGCATCCTCTTTCAAAGCTGGAGAAATTGTTGACCTTCAGAGCATGTAGAGATCCTTTACTGCTAGAATCCACTTGGTAAAACATCTGAACTATTAGGACCGACTAAAATGACTAAATCTGTATTCTCTTGAGCACAAGCAGGAGAGATACATAATACTGTAATTTACACATGGAAAATAATAGAGGGGCTGGTCCCAAACATGCATACAGAAATAACACCACATAAGACAAGAAGGCAAGGCAGGATGTGCAGAATACTCCCATTGACAAGCAGAGGTGCAATAGGTACTTTTGAGAGAGAGAACTCTATCAACATTAGAGGCCTGAGACTGTTCAACACGCTTCCACTACTTATATGGGGCATAACTGGCCAACCCCTCGCAGTTAGTTTAGTTAGTTCATTTATTAATGCACCCCATACCCATCTTGTGGGCAGTAGTGGAAAGACTTACTGAGGCACATAATGGGCTCAGGGAGTGAACCCCTAATTCATTTAGCCAAGCAAGTTACAATCTTGATGAGTTAGTTACAAAATTCAGTACACATCATCAATGGGTTCGAGATCAACCACAGGTACAGTTTCTAAATTAAGCAACTGACATAGGTGGAGAGCTAGTGTCACAATTGTTATGTGACACTAGCTCTCCATGTTCCACGGCACCCCTTTCCCTTTATCTCTGGAGGTGTTAACAGCTGTGTCAGACCTTGGCTGGCATTGTGTCTACAGTTCTCAGCACATTAATCAAGAAATGTGCTTCCTTCGCCTGCAATGGCCATACAGTGTGGTGAAAGAGTTTTCATCAGTCTAGATAGCACCTCAGCACATCCCATTCTCTCACGTGGCTCCGCTTGGCTTCATTTAGAGTGTGACCTGGTGTTCCATTGCCTAAACAGGGAGGATTGTGTGCAATCCCTTTTCTTGTGGGAGTATACTCTACAAATAGCCTCATTTCTGGCTTCTCAGGTTTTAATCCTCTGTGCGGTCCACATTTGGAGCTGTGTTAAACATCCTCTCAGATAGCCTCTTCCTTTTCCATCCAATTTTAACAGTGGAAGGTAAATGGGGCCTTCTTCTGCTGGACTTACGAAACATTTGGTTTTATCCTCAAGTGGATCTGTTTGCTTCAGCATGGAATCAGCAGCTGCTAGTCAATGTGGCCCCATTTCCAAATCTTAAGGCTCTGGCAGTTGCTGTGTTTCATTTGAACTGAACTCGGCAATCTTTCCACTAACTTTTTCCTTCTGCCCAACTTCTCCTTCCTGTGTTGGGCCTCATCTGGGGCTTCTGGGGCTTCCATATGGCCAGTTTAATTGTGATGTCTGGCCCCTTCTCTCTTATTGTTTAACTTGATGAAGGCTGAATATTGCTACACTGGACTACATTATAGTCACAACAGAGATTATGTTTCCCCAGGTATTTACATGTACTGTATTGTTTTTTCTGTTATTACAGTAGTGATAAAATGAGCTCAGTAGATGAGGCATGTAACAAAGGTGGGAGAACAGTTATTTTGTTTGGCAGATATTATATTCTGTACCTGTGATTAATTTTAGAATTCTTGGGAGCATGATCAAGTCTTGCTAGTGCTGTATGGGTCATGCTCAGCTGTATATGCTTTACATTTATCGGTCAGCTGCCAACATGCAACATGATAAATGGCTTCGTCATTCTTAGGTGATGTACCTTAATTATTAATTACTGCAGTTACACATCTTATGCATGAAGTTTCCGGGATAATTGCAAAACATAATAGTAATAATGTGCACTAATGACAGAAGCTTACTAACAGCACAAATAAAAAGTCAGGAAAGCAAAGGGCATCTTATTTCCAGAGTTCTACGCTGGGGGGTCCAGGAAGAAGTTTTGCCACATCAAGGAAAATTCGATGTTGCCATGTGTGCTGATTGGTAGGTTAATTGTTGACTGGGTGAGCAGAAGACATTGGTAATCCATTCTGATTGTCAGGGGGGCAGATAGTGGCACTATCTTTTAGTCACCAGGGGCAGATAGTGGCACTACCTTCTAGTCACCAGGGGCAGATAGTGGCACTACTTTCAAGTCACCAAGGGTAGATAGTGGTAGTGCCTTCTAATCACCAGGGGCAGATAGTGGCATTACCTTTCTAGTCACCAGGGGCAGACAATGGCACTGCCTTCTAATCACCAGGGGCAGATAGTGGTGCTACCTTCTAGTCACCAGGGGCAGACAATGGCACTGCCTTCTAGTCACCAGGGGCAGACAGTGGCGCTACCTTCTAGTCACCAGGGGCAGACAGTGGCGCTACCTTCTAGTCACCAGGGGCAGACAGTGGCGCTACCTTCTAGTCACCAGGGGCAGACAGGGGCACTATCTTCTAGTCACCAGAAGCAGATAGTGGTAGTGCCTTCTAATCGGTAATTCCCTTCTAAATAGAGAATGTATTTAAGACTTCATGTTAAGCAAGTGTAGAGAATATATTTAAGACTTCTTGTTAAGCAAGTATAGGGAGTGTAGTTGAGACTTTACAGCAAGTGTAGAGACCAGTTATTGCCTTTCTGTAATTTGAATTAAAAAATTACAATAAATATTACTTAAATAAATAAGTATTGTACCAAGCTCAGTTATGTGGTTTGTATCACATTAGTACTTGTAGGTTTTAATTATGAGAAATACAAAATTTATTTGAAGAATTTTAAATGTCTCCACAATCATTCAGAACTTGAATACTGTATAGACTAGTTAAGGTTAGGAACTAGTTTTTTCCCTGCCCGTCTGACAATTAAAATACAAACTAATGTGAACTATTGCAATTAGATTCTAAAATTGTTAACTAAATCTGGAAACCACTGTCTTCTACAAGCTCATGTTCTACAAGCTTGTTAAACTGCTGTGAGCACCTTGCTCTTGTGTAATACAATATTTGGGTTTAAGCTGCATGTTTTCTGCGACTTATTTTTCATTCTAATTTATTTTAATTTATATTTTTCATCTGTAGTGAATATATATTTTTCTTAAAACAAGTAAAATATTAAACAATTTTTTTAGCATAATTACAGTAAATGTATTAGTAAAATAAAAATATAATTACTAAAGCTTGTATACAGTTGATGTTTTGCCTAAGACTCACGTGCTCTGGATCAAACATACAATGCGAGCAAGTAGGAAATACTTACATTAGGGTACCTTATCTTTAGGTGGTTCTAATGATCAGTATCTCTGTGGTCTGGTTTCTGACCGGGACCAAGATTGATCAAGCATTCACATGTCCACTTATGAAACCTATACTGTACATCTTTCCTCGATCATGATGGCTTAGTCTGTATTTGTTAAACAGTTTACGAGCTTTAAACATTTGCAACCCAAGGTTGTTATTGTTATAGACAACCTTGCATTGCTCTAGAACTTATAAATTGTTTAAGGGGCCTGGTGACTGAGGAGTATTTTTGTGAGGAAATTTAGGTGCACCTTCACCAGGCCTCCCCGCCCTTGATAAATGTAAATTATGGTAAGCCACCATGATTGAAGAAAGGTGTACAGGTTTTATAAGTGCACACTTAGTGCTTGATAACTGATACTGATGACCCTTTTGATAGTCTAAACCCCATCCACTCCATATCCTTTATCTCAGGGAATGAAGTGACACCTGCTTTACTTGCAACAAACTCATACATATCTGTTGAATTCGTTGGCAGATGTTGAAAATGTTCTTTTAAAATCATTAATGCAGGGAGATCAGTAAAATGTCTGGGAATTGATTCTACACTAGGCCAGTCCCTGAAGAGAAAGGTTTGTAGAAAAAACTGGGCTGAAAACATCCTGTCTCAAGCATCAGATATGGGTGTTGAAACCTTTATCATCAATGTATTATGGAACAATTACTGTACTACTAATTTTATAACCTGTAATGTATTTTCTTACAATATTTACAGTGTAATGCATGTTTTCACCACAATTTGAAAGTTATATATTTTCATTAAGGTTTTATAACTAAAATTAATTCATAATTATAATAATGAATCTAAATCCAGTACTATAATACTAATATTTACTTCCTTAATGACTGCCATGGGATTATAACTGACCAATCTTCCTAAAATTAACATACTAACTGTACATTAGTTTCTATACAAAATAGTTGTATAAAATTCCCATGAACAAAGAAAGGCAAAAAAAAAGAAAGATGGTTACGACAAGTATTGATATTGATATATCACACCATTGTGATTTCTTTGTGTTCGAAAGGATGGTGGAGAACACCATTATCAAGAGGCCGGAGTGTAGGCGGGTTATTCGTAAAAACCTGGTCTGGCTCTAGTTGGGGCCTCCAGAACTACTTCCCTACTGAATCCAGTAAAGTTCCGAGTTCAATAACTTTTGACCTATCATGGCCGAGATGGTACGACAAGTCTCTGGGAGTAACCAGAACGCTGGTTCAAGTCACTGCATTGCTCCAAACTGGTTTTCAAAAGTGAACTTTCGAAATTGTTATGGTACCTTTGTGTCCTTAACGTGAGTGTATACAGTACTGTACTCAAAATGCCGAACTATTTGAAAAGGGATTTTTTTTATTATGTTATGCATCACATATGACTTGATTAATTGTTTTGAATGTTTATTTGTTTGTATTATGCATGAATGTTGATTAGTTGCACTTAGTATTACAGTAATTGGAAGATTAATATCTATGGTGTGTCTGTGCACTTGAAATATTTACTGTAGTTGTTCATTTTGAGGATCTTTGTCATATTAGTTTTCAAAATTGCATGCTTTGGCATTATGCTGGGAAATTTATGTATTATGTGTTTCTAACCTCATGCTACATAACAATTTATAAATTAATATTAACAATTATTTAAATATTTTCATGCATATGAGTCTCAGTGGATTTAGTTTTTTAATTAGACTAGCCAGTAGCTTGAAAATAAAATGTTCAGAAAATGATAGACACAGTACTGTATGGGTAGTGCAGTCTATATAAATACATTTAATTAAGTAAAAATGCACTTGTACAGTAATAATAAATAGCATTCAGAGCATTGGTAGCCATTATAAATATAAGGGTACAGCATTTAAATTTTGTTATTAAATTTGACAGCTTATTTTTTGATGATGGGAGAGAGAGTTTGCTGTCAACCCTTCTGTGTGTGTTGCGTCCTGGAGGAACAGCCCTCGTCGTTGCTCCCTCTAGAAGTGGCACGTTCCAGAGGTTTGCCAGCATGTGTCGCCCACATTTTATGGTGGCTCTTGTTGATAAATATGATCACTTAGTTGACCAATACGTCCAGAAGGTAATGTTTACACAGTACTCTGTTTACAAAATAAAGATTTAAATTTTTTTAAATGTATTTTGACACTTGGATTTAGTATTTGCTAAGACTATCAGGGGGGGTACGTCATTCACAATATAGTAATGTATGCAAGATGTGCAAGAAATTTGCTTAATGAATTTGATATCCCAGCTATTCAGATTGGAATTGAGATCCAGTCATCTCACAATCATAAAAAAAATTGCTGGTTTTGTATTTGAGATAAATAAAAATAATTTAATTATGTGAGACGAGTGTAAGTTGTGGGAAAAATTTAAGCAGATTAAACACTTGAGTATATTTGGTGTGCTATAATATATGAAAACATTCAAGTATCTATTCTGTTTTCTTTTTCTGTGTATACTCATCATTAAACATTATTTATAATATTTGTGATCAAACTATACTATGCCATAGACTACTGTACACTCTTTCATAAAACAAAATAGATTGTTTTGGCTAATGTTAAGAAACTTGATGTTGGTAGTCAGTCTTCTCTAACATGTTTATCAATTCATCTGTGATTGCCATGGTAACTTTCCTGTTAACATTATTGTAAGTGCTTATATTTTATCTGCACATTTTAAATTAATTTTATTTTTATCACCAGAGTGCAATGGATCCATACTACAATGAGAATCTTCACTTTCCTCTTTTGATGATTCTCAAAAAGCTTGGGACCAACTAACTTCTGATTAAGAATTTCCAAGAAAGAGAGGTACAAGTACAGGTATTTGGAATATACAGTAATTTATTTCTTATTTCAAGTTAAACATGTTAAAACAATTCAGCTCTTGCTTGTATTTAGAATATTTTTGGTACCGACACAAAATTTTGAGGAACGTTGTTTAATCATATACAATACTGTGCTTCGTCTTTATATTACTGGAGAACACGAGTACGTTCCTATGTTTAGTAACATAATAATAATGTTATTATGTTTAGTAACACAACTTTTTCAGTTTCACTTTAACTCAGGTTCCTGTCTTTATTATATCAGTTAAACTGTTTCAAGAACAGAAAGAAAAGAACTGTTTTAAAAAAAGAAATTAATTTTTATGATTTATTGACTCGTTTATAAAAAGGATAAGTTTTAAGTCTGCCATTTTCATCATCATCCCTTATATCGCCTTCCTCCTGCATCAACAATGTTTGTATTCCTGTATTCAGCAGTGAACCAATTATAGTGATGTATTTATCTTTATCAGAGAGTGATAAACTAATGCATCAATTTCACTGAATTCAGTCTGTTATAGTAATTTTGTGGTCAGGTTCTTCATTTATTTTCTCTGCACATTTCATCATTTGCTTCTGTTCAGGTTTGTTGCTTGTCTTTAAAGCTTTTAAGAATTGGCATTATTTTAATCATTGTTATCAATTGTCGTCAGGGGGCCAGAGTTCCCTCCAACATTTCTATAGCATAGTAGATAACATGCTATCCCCGCATGAGACAGCGCATGGTCAGTTGCAACTTGATTAGGGTCCAGGATGGGCTGAAATGTCATCACATTCCTTTCTTTTCATATGTGTGAGTTGGGTTAATTATTTTGAGCCATATTATAATGATTTATTCCTTACATGGATGTATTGCTATACTTCCTCTAAGGGTACATCAGCAAAGTACAGTTTGGTGGCCAAAAATACAGAAAAATCATGCTTATTATAGACAAATTTCCTGTGTATTCAGCACAGATAAATTCACAAAATGTTTTCTACTTTCCTCTGCAACAAGCAGCTCATACCTTGCACTCTTTCATTTGACTAAGCCTGATCTTGCCACAAGTTACCAGAGTAATATGTGGTGGGTTTTCTCAAAAGATTTCTGTCTCATAGGCATTATAAATTTGCTCCATAGTGAAGCTTAGATACTTTCATTAACATTAACTATACCTCATCTTCTTCATAATTTCCTCACAATATAGTTCTGTATTCAGCTGCCTCCTTCATGTCAGCATGCAACTGTTCACCAAAAACCTAAAATTCTTGAACCTTAGCAGCCATTCATTTGAACAATCAGTTTTCCATATTTCAATTTCTATATGGAATTCCTCATCTTTGCCATTATCACGGGGCTGAAACACCTTCACTTTATTTCTGCAAGTAATTATCAAATGAAGGCACCAAGTCGAGACTTAATTTCTGTAGGAATCACTCGGGTCCACAAAATATTTTTTGTATTTCAAGAACCTTAGTGGATTGAGAGGTAGCAGAAAAATATTTAATTGCTAGGTTAATATTCTAGCATTTAATATCTCATTTTAATTTCTTCACTAACTTGACTTTCAAAACTAATGTTAATGAAACATATTTCCAATAACACCACTAATTCCAATTGGTTTTGATCCTAAACCAGACAGTGCAGTTGAAATGAACATAACCCTCTTCGTTGTTTTATGACACTCTCGCAAGCACACGCTCAAATCCACAAGACTGTAGAGTTAGGTTTGTGTCTGATACATTGGGGTGTATTCCGGGGAGCTTTCTTATTAGAAAAGTCAGAATGGCAAAATTTTGGAGGAGACTGGAGACCAAGGGTTAGGGGGTGTGTTGCAGAAACATGTGGAGGAAGGAAATAGTTATCCAAAGACGGCACCAAGCCAACTACACCGAACAAAAACAGTGAAGGAGGCCTGACTTGAGCTGCAGAGTCTATAGACTGCAGCTATTAATACAGACTTGTGACAGCTTGGGGAACAATTTATTAGACAAAGTTGCTTGTGAGTGTTGGTGGTCACCACCCACAAATGACATCTGTTTCATCTTACATTAATTTCATTGCAGTATCTGATAATGCTGATAATGTTTCTCACAATTTTGTACTGTATAGTGTTAGGTGAAAAACTCTGCATTATTTTGTTTATTTAAATTGTTTGACAAGATAACTTATCTGTTAAATTTGTTATGTTATTTTGATAGTCACAATGTTTCAGATAGTGGATAATGGATGTGGAACTGTATACTGTATGTGGGTTAACAAGCACCAGTACATTAGTATATTTTAATACATATACTGTATGTAGTTGTAGCACTTGTAGCTCAACATCCTCAGGTACCCATTTATATTACGGGCACAGTATTCTCTATGCTGTTGTGGTACTGGTACTTGTGACTTAACATCCTCCGGTACCCGAGTATATTGTGGTGCTTCTGTGCTATTGTGGTACAGTACTAATAGCTTACCACAACACCCTCATGTCTTATTAATTATTCTACTCAAGTTAAGTACTGTGTATAACAGTAGTGAACAGCCTATCAAGTACATTTATTGAGACAAGAAAATACATCTCAAAGGGATAAAGTAGCTTAGGCTATTTCTACCCCCTGAACAGCCTATCACTGACAAAAATCTATCTATAATTGTTCTATTAAAATATATTTTGGCCTAGCTGCTGCCAGCTAACTGAAATAAAATGTGATTGTTGATGTCAAAATCTATGATTAGTATTTGGCTTTTTGCAATGTTTCAATATGATGCAAGTTTCAATTTTCTTTTCAAATATCTGGGTGCCTATTTATCTACAATTCACAATTATACTTTCGTGTAAAAGGTAAAACTTATTTGTTGCCATTAGTGATTTGCGTTTGAGCTCACTTTTAAATTAATGATGCATATCAAAGTCCAAACTTTATCTTGAATTTCAGTAATGCTTGAAAGGCCTCATAAGAAATTTGTAGGGTATATTAAAAACTTTACATTTTCAATTAAATTATTCCATTAAACTTGAAACTGGACAGATAAAATTGGTGCTAAGATACAGAGTTATTGCACTTAATTTTTAATATATTAGGTGCTTGCTTGATTCTAAGAATTGGGTGGGCTAGTATGGCACCATTCTCTCAAGTGTATCTGCATCTGAAGTTTGTCATCTTTATAATGTTGTTTTCTTGCAATGTAAGCCTGTTATAGTGTAAGGAGTTACCAATGTGTTGTGAAGAAGCAAACCTAAATGCTTATTTGGGGTTTATATTGTGTGTTTGCAATGTTGACTGTTTGATCAAGAATAATATACTATACTTTCTAAAACTGTTCCATATATTTGGTACAAATTTTGGCTATTTTCAAAGTTATGAATCCTTATTGAGGTAATCCTCATTCTTGTCACACATTTTTGTTTTTATTGTAATCAAATTTAAATTCCCTCATTCTCTGTATACATTCTTGATTTTCAATGGAAGCAAGTATCAACTGCATCTTCTATGTGATAGCCAAACAAGCATGTTAAATTCTTTGTCAAATATTTGAGGCCAAAGAAGCATGTGATATTCTTTAGCAAATATTTGAGGTGCTCCAGCATGAGTCTTCAACAATGGAAAGTATCACAGATATTTTGAGGAGGAGGAGACAACCGCACATCAGAAAATGAAGCAACGATAATAATTCAGTCCATTCTGGACTGAAACGACTTGATAATGGTCCAGGACGGACTGAAACGTGTTACTTTTTCGTGTTCTGATATGTGATTTGGTCATCATATCTTCAGCCACATTATTGTGACTCATCATCTGCATCTTGAGAAGATTGTACTTATGGTTGCTACTTAAGAAAGGGAAGCTGTCAAATAGAACTGAGCATCAGACACAAAATAGATATAGATTTTTATAGGTTTAACCCTTAAACAGCAGTTATGGAGAAATGATTATACCAGCCTATGCACAAAAAATAAAACAATTAAAAAAAGACTATTTTTCATGATAGAATTATTAATTTGTATGCAAAATATAAGAAAAATAAGAAAATAAGTGAATATTTATTGTTTCACTGGGTGGAGGTACGCTCTGCCACTTGTCAACGCCCGGTGCTCAACTTTGCTGACACTTCCTGATTTATTCTCTGATGTTTCACTGATTGTTTTATCACTAGCTTTTCTTTATTTACATCCACAGAGAGCTTTTATATCCATATTTGCATCATACATGTAAAACAAAGACAATAATTGTTTAGATCATCATATGATGATGACTGCATTCCTTTAGTAACATTCATGACAATAACTGTATTTGTACCTTGAAATGGTAGCAGGATTTTTTCATGAGTCAAGGTAAACTCCATTACATCCACATAGACCTATTATATCCATATTTGCATCATACATGTAAAACCCAGACAATAATTGTCCGATATTTATGATTTTTTTTGCAGAGATATTCCTGCACGGGCCTAAGCCTCTAGCTGGCCCACTATATATGATGATAACCACATTACCCTGTGAATCAACAGTTGATAAATGCTGCCTAAGGGTTAAACAAATTTATTTGCATTCCTGAGAGTTGCTTTCCTGACCTGTGACAATAAGGGTTTGGCTAAGCACCATAAGTATTATAAAAGTAATTTTTGTTCCATTGTAAATTACTAAACTTTGTTCATTTGTTTAGCTTATACAAATGGGAAAATTAAAAGTGTAGATATTTATTGTTTTGCACAGAACAGAGCATATTCACTTGTTTGGGGCTTTTGGATGTTTGATGTGAAAGGTGAATGACTCGAGACGGCTGTTTATATATACTCATGGTAATTTGGTAATTATGTTCAGCATTAATTGTTGTGTGTAAGTTACACACACTTTTGTGAATTCTGTACAAATATGTGTAAATGTTTCAAACATAGCATAATAATAATAATGTCAAAGTGCATCTTATTTTGTGGCCTGTTGTAATGAAACTATGTGCTTTATACATTGTTAAAAAACTTAAAAGGAATTTGATTATTGTAATCAAAGGATTTAAATGTTGTTATAATCCTGAAATGCATTTTGAGTCTGCATTATTCCTGCATATTAAAAGACATAAACTTAGGCTGTGACAATCAATAAGAATGTAGAACTAGTCAAGTCAGGCAGGACTCAACATGCACTGGAGAATTGTTTCAATTGTTTTGTAAATAAAGTATGTGAAATAAGGTGGCATATTATTTGTTAATAGTTGTTAACTGTTATAAAAGTAGCTTTAATTTTTGTCACATTTTGTCTGTTAATATAACGATGATTGTTTAAGTGTATTAACAGTCAAATCTGACCAGACAATGTGTGCATTCCTGTTCCACATCACAAATGTTAATGGTGCTGCAAATAACATTATGAAGTCAAATGTATATGTAACTATCATTGAAGCCTTGTATGTATGTATTTATCAGAGCACTAGGCAGGGTTCGACCACTCGCATGCAGGGTCACTGCGCACACCACTCTAGCCACTATACAATAAGTTCCTAGGCAAGGGAGCCTAGAAGCTGCATCATGCAGCCTAACCTAACCTACACCTAGCTGGAAAATCACTATAGTAACCAGATGCTAAAAACATTTCCATTCTCTTATCTTAGAAAATGAAGTAAACAAGAATATGAAATTGACATTCATACATCATAACTGATAAATGCAAATTTTACTTAATTAAAACAAACACACACACACACAAAGAACATTGTGCAAGGAGCCTATGCTATGCTTTCTAACTTCAGAATTGCTTTTAAATACATGGATGGCGATATACTAAAGAAATTGTTCATGACTTTTGTTAGGCCAAAGTTAGAATATGCAGCTGTTGTGTGGTGCCCATATCTTAAGAAGCACATCAACAAACTGGAAAAGGTGCAAAGACATGCTACTAAGTGGCTCCCAGAACTGAAGGGCAAGAGCTACGAGGAGAGGTTAGAAGCATTAAATATGCCAAAACTAGAAGACAGAAGAAAAAGAGGTGATATGATCACTACGTACAAAATAGTAACAGGAATTGATAAAATCGACAGGGAAGATTTCCTGAGACCTGGAACTTCAAGAACAAGAGGTCATAGATTTAAACTAGCTAAACACAGATGCCGAAGAAATATAAGAAAATTCACCTTCGCAAATAAGAGTGGTAGACGGTTGGAACAAGTTAAGTGAGAAGGTGGTGGAGGCCAAGACCGTCAGTAGTTTCAAAGCGTTATATGACAAAGAGTGCTGGGAAGACGGGACACCACGAGCGTAGCTCTCATCCTGTAACTACACTTAGGTAATTAAACACACACACACACACACATACACTTTAGATGGAGTATGTACTCTGCAATTCTTGCGTCCTCGAACGATTGTACCATTTAAGTTTTGGAGTCCAGGTTGACCTGGTGCATGGATCGACTCGAGCACCAAATGTTGTGCCATGGATCAGGGCTCATCCTACCTATAACAATCCCTGGTCTAGTATATACAGTATACTGTACTGTATATTCCATGGGGGCTTTAAATTATGAAATTCCATGGATTCGGCTTGCCACTTTTCATCTTAAGAGATTCTGGGGTCGTCAAGGGAGCTGACACCTTTTTAATGGAAGCATAGGGCTGATCTTGACCCACCTGTGTTGGTCCTACACCCCTTCCACCAATAACCCTGTAAAGTTGAGTTAGGTTAGCTCCCAAGCATCTGGCCTACATCCTTGGATAGATATATACTGTATATCCAGTATGTATATATGTATCCATAAAAGAGAATGGTCTTGGGTAGGGGGACTTATAGGCTGGTTCAGGTTGATCCTATTGGTCCTATTAAGATGGGGGTGAGGAGATACTGTATGACCTATAGTGGAAAGTGGCTGGCCGAGTCCCTAGATTCCTTGACAAATGCCAGTCATAAGTGCAGAGGACATGATGACCAAACCACACACCAGAGGATGATAAAATGACGTTTCGGTCCTTCCTGGACCATTATCAAGTCATATGTAGTCCAGGTCTAAGATGGACCAAAATGTCCTCATTTCTTCATCTTCTGGTGTGTGGTTTGGTCACCAGTCATAAGTAGCTTGGTGAAATCATGATCCAATTGTTGCTCTCAGGGTTTATACATGGAGTCGACCCTAGCACTGGATTGAAATGAGCACCTCCCTCTCCCTCTCTCTCCCCCCTCTCTTTCTTTCTTTCTCTCTGTCTCCCTCCCCCTCCCCCTCCCCCTGTGTGTGTGTGAGTAATTATCTAAATTTAGTTACAGGAGGCAATCCATCCTCTGAATTGACAGTACAGTTTAAGACTAAGTGTAATAAGTACATTTCCTTACTGTCATACAGTACATAATTGCACTTATGGGGCTGTTACATTTACCTCTCCATTTATTCTCCTCGTTTTCTGTTAAGACACTCAGAATTTAGGATGAAGTTTTCAAGTTCAATTTGCTATACACAAGAATTAAATATCAGGAATTTCTTTTTCAGTTTTATTAAACAAATAAAACTGTAATATCAATATAGCTATAGGTTAAGTACTAATTGTAATTAAGAAACAATAAAATGCTTATCTTCAAACACTAAGAAGGTTAGGTTAGGTCATGGTTTTCTTTTCAGCTTTTCAGGTAAACTCAAATATTCACAATATATTTGACACTACAGTACGGTTTAATACTAAGTGAAAATAAGTACAATTCCTGACTGCTATGAATAGTACATCATTGCACTTACTTGTGCTGTTACATTTACCTCCCCATTTTTGGAGGACAGGCTGGATTTTGGCCTCCACCACTTTCTCACTTAACTTGTTTCAACTACCTACCACTTTGTTTGCAAAAGAAAATGTTCTAATATTTTTTTCGACACCTTTGTTTTCTTAGCTTGAATCTGTCTCCTTCATGTTTGTGAAGTTGCTGGCTTCAGGCATTCCTCTTAGTCAATTTCGTTAATTCCTGTTAGTATTTTGTAAGTGGTGACCATATCGCCTCTTTCTTTTATCTTTTAGTTTTGGTATGTTTAATGCCTTTAGTCTCTCCTTGTAACTTTTGTTTTTCAGTTCCAGAAGCCATTTTGTAGCATGCCATTGTACCTTTCCAGTTTATTAATGTGCTTCTTGAGATTTGGGCACCATACAAATGCTGCATATTCCAATTTCGATCTCACAAAAGTCACGAACAGTTTCTTTAGTATTTCACCATCCATATAATTAGATGTGTGTGTGTGTGTGTGTGTATATACACTGGCTTAGAGTACTATATTATTATACAGTACATATCTTATAATACCGCATGTGTTGTTGTAACAGGTAAATGTAATAATTAAAGACATAACTATGAAACCTGTTTTAGCTTATACTTTATACAGTACAATATGTGTCATTGTTCATTGATATACAAATTGTTGACACTTTTCCAAGACTGTATGCTTAAGAAAACTAGTTGGTGTGCATATGAGTAATTCTGAAATAGATAACGTAGTTAGATGCTATTTCTCTCTTAACAGATTTAATAATTTGTATTTCCTACAGAAAGCTGTCATTAATGACAGCCAAGATTTGCATAAGCAATCATTACTATAAATACAATTTAAGGTAGTGAAGATTTGTTGTTAAACAGTACTGTAAATTAAATTTCTTTAATGGTTACATAAATCTAAGTTCCTTATCTTGTTCTGTTCTGTTTGTGTTCCAGAATATGTAGATGTTAACAATGGCAGCACAATATTATATAATTTGACTGAAAATACCAGACCTTCTCGTATCCATTAAAACTTTTTTAATTTACTTTTATAGGCCTTTGATTTCAATTAGTTATGCTTTTCAAGAATTTTGAGAGTTGAATGTTAAAAGCTCAAAAAGGCACGTGGAGTTATTCCATGTCAAATTTTGGATATGCGTTATTATGGTAGTCAAAATACAAATTTTGGATAATAAGATGCATGAATGCAGAATACATACTGTTGACTTTCTAGTATTCTGGTATGTAGAATGCTCTTATGAATCTTATGAATATTCAAATGAGCCTTTGACTTCAAGGAAAAAGACTGATTATTCAAGTGTACGAGTCTCTGGTGCACTCCCATCTCAACAACCGTGCCTTCAAAAGGCTAGATCTGTTTTGTTCAGCAGTGACAAAAATTATCTCTGAACCAAGTCAACTCTATACCATGAAATGTTAAGGGCCTCATTTCTAACAACACTATAAACTAGACTACATCATTATGGACATATTTGTGTAAATCACTGATGTAGAGCAGCGCAAGTTTTGCTAATCCTTTTCAAATTATTACAATATTGCTAACATAAATACATTTAAATTATTCAAGGTATTAACTAATAAAGTCAAGGTATTATAACCTATTGCTAAAACCCACAATCAACAAGCCCTAAGACAGGTAAAATCTGAAATGAATGACATTAAAATATATTGGATGGCTAAATTTAGGTTGATTCTATTTTTGAAATCTCGCTGATATTTGTCTATGGCTTGCGAATATTGAGAGACAAGTTATAATGGTTGTGCTTATTCAGTCATATTCATATGATTTTGATTGTTGAAAACCATGTTCTCGTGGTTCTTGAGAGTTGTTCTTTTGGACAGAAATTTATTACGTGCCATAATTTCGATAACTGGACAGTAAAATGTGCAAAGCACTTGGCAATGTATACAAAATGCTAGTGGGCTATGATAAGTGTTTAAGGGACACCAGATTGTGTTCTGGGTATCTTCAAAATACTTGAGCATTGAAGTAGCATGACAATAAATACGGTAACTTTTTTTCTCCATCTACCCTAAAATTTGGAGCATTCTGGCTGCTGAAAAAACTTGCACATTTAAATAAGTAACATAACACTCATAGCACTGGAGTAGTATATGATGAAGCCATGTGTGTGGCCGACATTGTCAAGGTATAAAGTAATTATATTTTCAAGTACTAAACACGGGTAAAGGTTTTACAGTTAAATAGGTATTTTTGCAGCTTTTATGATCTATTGTAATTTACTAAGAGTACTAAGTATTTAAAAAAAGAAAAGTTTGTGCAAAGGTGAGCAGATCTACAAATAGTGTAATTATTTTTTTACATTACAAAAGTATTGGATGTTGAGTTTAAGATCATTAAAAATATAAATATTTACCATTACATAGAACACAGATTTCACTAATTTTCATGTCCCAGCATAGTATATTAAGCTGTAGAGCTTTAGTCCATATTCATTTTCACTTATATGATCATCAGATAAAGATGAAACATGGCTTCAAGGACAACAGGAGAGAGGGAGCTTACTCTTATCCATAGAAAAATATTTTTGGTTGTGTGGGCCACTTGTTTAAATTTAGTATCACCTTTCCATTGATAATACTTGACAACTATGATAATGATGGCTTTTGAAATACAGTATTAATATCTTAGTATTTATGTACTGTAATTTATATTTATGTAGTATGTATTTACTTTGATGTTTTTTGTACAGTTGTCTCATTGTTATATTTTTAATTTAGATTTTAATGACCCTTAACAATTAGGGAAACTATTTTACAACTTCTCTAAGGTACATCTCAGGAACAATTAGATGAAGTCAAAAATAATATTTAATACCTAAAAGTAATGGCTATAGGTGCTTCAATGTGCACAATGTCTGTATAAGCTAATGCCAGCACTGAGTAGCTGGGCTCTGCATTTAATTTGCTATAAACAATATAATGGACTGCTAATGACCACCACGCAAGAAGAGGCATCTTCTTCTTTTAGTCTTAAATAAATCTTTGCAAGTTAATCCAATTGTTTTATTGTTCACTTTTGTATGCAGTGTATCAAGCACACAGTGTAATTTGCTTTTTATACAATCTAAACTGCTTATAGTTCTTCAGGGAAAAAATAAAGAGAAGAGAGAATGGAAATTTATACTTCATTATCACAATCTTATTTCAGAGTTTCAAAGAGATGAAGGTGGTACAGTATTAGTTTAGTGAGAATAGAAGAGGAATAAAGGAAAATAAATTAAATATATGGTATTCAGAATAACACGCATGCATTATTATTATTATTATTTTACAGTACATTGCTTCCCCCTCCCACCTCCCCCCCCCCCCAGCTGCATTGGCACTTCCTACTATATGAGAGATGAAGGTTGAACAAATCCACAAGGGCCGTGACAAGGATTCTAACCTGCATCCGGGAGCATCCCAGACACTGTGTTAATCGACTGAGCTACGACAGGATTAAAAAGAGTTGAAACCGAAATTCTACTCAACTTACTGGATCCCGCAGCCTCTCCGAAGATCCAGTAAGTTCAGTAGAACTTCAGTTTCAACTCTTTTTAACCCTGTCATAGCTCAGTCGATTAAGGCAGTGTCTGGGATGCTCCCGGACACAGGTTCGAATCCTCGTCACGGCCCTTGTGGATTTGTTCATTTGATGCATCACGTTAGTGTGATTTCTGTGTGTAATGAAGGTTGAAGGTGGCTTCTGTACCCCTTTCCTGTCTGCTGGGGACAGGAAGGGATGTACAGAAGTGGGCACTTAGGAAGGTGCCCACTTTCCTAAGATTCCTGTTTGGGTCATCAGACATGCTGGGTTTTTGTAATACTAGCCAGGCTTGTGCACTAGATAGCATCAAGTAGTCAATCACATTAAAAATCAAAATTAAATAGACAATTACAGAAAATGAAAGCCTAATTTTTAACAGAAAAAACAAAAGATGGATCAAGTGAGATTTAGAAATGAGGGGGGGGGGGGGGTGAATAATAATATAATAATAATTTTTATTTAGGCAAAGGTACATACATAAAGATATTTTACAAAGTTTGTTGGCTTTATAGATAGAGCTAGTACATACAATGCCTAAAGCCACTATTACGCAAAGCGTTTCGGGCAGAAACGCAGAATATGCAGAAACGCAGAAACGCAGAATAGCTTATATCACGCAAAACATAGAAAAAACCTACTACATTTTATTTGGAAGTAGATCAAAGTAAATTCACCTTCAAGTAGATAATGGTAACATTAGCTTGAACAATCCTGTCATGGCATATATGGGGGGGGGGTGGTATGAATCTTTATAAGGCGTCGGTAGTTAAATTACAGAGATGATTGTGTAGAGGTGATGCAGTTTAGGCTAGATGTTGGTAAGTGGGCGCAAGAGGCCCCCGATGGGCATGGTGCACATTGGCACAGAACAAGTAGGATAAGAAACCCTTGTATATTGTATGTAACAATATTTTTGTAAATTACAAAAAATAATTTTTGTAAATTACATTTATAAAACCCTGTTCTTAAATGTAAACCCTGCTGTGAAACTCTCCCTGGACAGATGTAAAAGGACCCATTATCACCACACCAGAAATAAATATCTCTGATATCCCCAGAGTCAAACTTAATCTGTGTAAACACTCTATGCAAATAAAGGGACCCAGTCTATGGAACTCACTCCCTAATGAACTGAAAAGCTGTCCAACTTTTGCCTCATTCAAAAGCAAAAACTAAAAAGTACCTAATTTCATCTTCATAGTTTCCTTCCTTGTGCATTAAAATTGCACTGTATCTAGTGCTACCCAATCTCCCAATCTTTATGTACCAAATCCAAACAACTTTACTATTATGATCATTGCTGTCTTCTTATATGTGCTATCAGTATGTTGTATTGTGCCTATTAATCTTTGTTAAATTACCAATCAAGCTTTCAATGCAATCAATCAGAGCTACCGATGTGCTTTAATACCTACTAAGCTCTCTCATCTCCTTCAGTACATCGTGTTAATACATACATAGACACACATCACAAACAATAAACATATTACTAAACATTCTGAGAGATATGAATAAGTTCCCTGCCCGAAACGCTTTGCGTAATAGTGGCTTTAGGCATTGTATGTACCAGCTCTATCTATAAACCTAGCAATTTTTGTAAAAATCTCATATATGTATGTACCTTACCTGAATAAACATTTATTTATTTATTTATTATTTATTATTTATTTATTTATTTATTTATAAACATCTACATTTCCTGTTGACCTATGTGACAGTCGGGTGGGTTGTCAGATTGGGCTACAAGTAGCGAATTGGGCTACTTTTGAGAGCCCCGCGCTCCCAAATTTTTAATTTCGCTACTTGCTGCTTTTTTGACTAATTTAAAAGCAAGTTGGGCTAATTTGGGCTATTAATGTTAAGCAACTCAATGATGATTATTTATGGTCAGATGCAACACAAACAAGCACCCCGCGATAGCAACCATAGACTGACAATTTAAATGCGAGCACAGAACGCAGTATATCCTTTTACGGCCAAAGATCACATTCACTCCAAAAAAATCTTCCACTTACAGGCTATTCATGCCTGTGCCACCTCTTGGGTAGCTTAATCTTCATCAATCAATCACAAATAAGGAACAACGATTTCAAGTTCAGTTAGTTTAGTTTAGTTTGGTTCATTTATTATGCACCCCATACCCATCCCGTGGGCGGTAGTGGAAAGGGTTACAGAGGCACATAATGGGCTCAGGAACTAAACCCCACAATTCATTTAGCTAAGCAAGTTACAATCTTGATGAGCTAGTTACAAAATTCAATATAAGTCGTCACATCAACAATGGGTTCGAGATCGACCTCAAGTACAGGTTCTAAATTAAGCAACTGACATATGTGGAGAGCTAATGTCACAATTTATATGTTTGTCCTGCACACCGTCCCCCATTCAGGGGGCTAAAAATGAAAAATGGCCTAATTTAACATATGTGCTAAAAATATTAACATAAATAATTCGTTTGTTAGATAACAAGATATTCATAGCAATAAGGTTTCTTGGAATGGCCTATAATGCACGCAAATACTAGTTTACGCACTTTTCGGGTAGTACGCCTGGAATTTCAAAATGGCGTTCAAACGGCGGTTGGTCGTTGAAAGCTCTGCCAGTACCGTCGCTGCCGCCAACGCGACAACATGTACCGCTGATTTCCGACATATGTAACATTGCTCCAGGTAAGAGTGATAATTCTTTTTGACATATTTATATCTTATATATACAAAGTATATAGAATTATATAATATAATGGGGTTTCGCGTATGCAGTTTGCTTCGAACAATGCCTATCAATGTTAGTTTAGTTCGTTTATTATGCACCCCATACCCATCTTGTGGGCTACCTTGAGGTGCATCTGGGGCTTAGTGTCCCCGCGGCCCGGTCGTCGACCAGGCCTCCTGGTTGCTGGACTGATCAACCAGGCTGTTGGACGCGGCTGCTCGCAGCCTGACGTATGCGTCACAGCCTGGTTGATCAGGTATCCTTTGGAGGTGCTTATCCAGTTCTCTCTTGAACACTGTGAGGGGTCGGCCAGTTATGCCCCTTATGTGTAGTGGAAGCGTGTTGAACAGTCTTGGGCCTCTGATGTTGATAGTTCTGAGTACCTGTTGTACCTCTGCTGGGCGGTAGTGGAAAGGGTTACAGAGGCACATAATGGGCTCAGGGACTGAACCCCACAATTCATTTAGCTAAGCAAGTTACAATCTTGATCTAGTTACAAAATTCAATACAAGTCGTCACATCAACAATGGGTTCGAGATCGACCTCAAGTACAGGTTCTAAATTAAGCACCTGACATATGTGGAGAGCTAGTGTCACAATTTGTTTGTCCTGCACACCGCCCCCCATCCAGTGGGCAGCGGTGGATAGGTTACAATCACTCGGTTACTATACCTACAGTTAGCAGACTGGGGATATTTGGCTAAAATTTCTGGTAGCAGATCAGGTCCCCCATTTGTTCCGATTTTTTTTCAAATTGGATTTTACAATTCAAGTGTTATGTTATTTACTGCTTTAGCAGATAGGCGGTTCCATGGGTTTATAACCCTGTGGGTGAAAATATAGCTTATGTTTTCAGTCCTACACTGCGGCTTGTTGGACTTGAAACCGATGTTCCTTGTTTGTGTTCCATCTGACCTTTTGAAGTTGTTCTCTGGATCCATATCTTCGAAACTGTTCAATATTTTAATAGGCAGGCGATGAGTCACAATAACGTGGCTGAAGTATGTTGACCAGACCACACACTAGAAGTTGAAGGGACGACGAGTTTCGGTCCGTCCTGGACCATTCTCAAGTCGATTCAAGTCGATATTTTAATAGTTTCGGTGAGATCCATCCTGGCATGCCTAGTTTGCAGTGTTGTTAGCCCTGTGACCCTCAACCGTTCATGGTATGAAACTAGACCTCATTCTGCAATTATTTTTGTCGCCTGGTGTTCAATTTTCTCCATGAAAGGTTGGGCGCGGGGTGGGTTCTCTGTCGGCCTCCAAGTGGGTTCTCTGTCGGGCCCCAAGTGGGTTCTCTGTCGGGCCCCAAGTGGGTTCTCTGTCGGGTCCCAAGTGGGTTCTCTGTAGGGCCCCAAGTGGGTTCTCTGTCGGGCCCCAAGTGGGTTCTCTGTCGGGCCCCAAGTGGGTTCTCTGTCGGGCCCCAAGTGGGTTCTCTGTCGGGCCCTAAGTGGGTTCTCTGTCGGGCTCCTAAGTGGGTTCTCTGTCGGGCTCCAAGTGGGTTCTCTGTCGGGCTCCAAGTGGGTTCTCTGTCGGGCCCCAAGTGGGTTCTCTGTCGGGCCCCAAGTGGGTTCTCTGTCGGGCCCCAAGTGGGTTCTCTGTCGGGCCCCAAGTGGGTTCTCTGTCGGGCCCCAAGTGGGTTCTCTGTCGGGGCTCCAAGGTGGGTTCTCTGTCGGGGCTCCGGGGTGGGTTGTCGGTCGGGGCTCCGGGGTGGGTTGTCGGTCGGGGCTCCGGGGTGGGTTGTCGGTCGGGGCTCCGGGGTGGGTTGTCGGTCGGGGCTCCGGGGTGGGTTGTCGGTCGGGGCTCCGGGGTGGGTTGTCGGTCGGGGCTCCGGGGTGGGTTGTCGGTCGGGGCTCCGGGGTGGGTTGTCGGTCGGGGCTCCGGGGTGGGTTGTCGGTCGGGGCTCCGGGGTGGGTTGTCGGTCGGGGCTCCGGGGTGGGTTGTCGGTCGGGGCTCCGGGGTGGGTTGTCGGTCGGGGCTCCGGGGTGGGTTGTCGGTCGGGGCTCCGGGGTGGGTTGTCGGTCGGGGCTCCGGGGTGGGTTGTCGGTCGGGGCTCCGGGGTGGGTTGTCGGTCGGGGCTCCGGGGTGGGTTGTCGGTCGGGGCTCCGGGGTGGGTTGTCGGTCGGGGCTCCGGGGTGGGTTGTCGGTCGGGGCTCCGGGGTGGGTTGTCGGTCGGGGCTCCGGGCAGGCTTTAGGTACTCAACTGGCGGGCTCTGGGTGGGTGACTGTTCGGGCTCCAGGTGGGTGTCTGTCCGGCTTCGGGTGGGTTCTTGGTAGGGCTTGGGGGGTGTGGGTTCTTGGTAGGGCTTGGGGGGGTGTGGGTACTTGGTAGGGCTTGGGGGGGGTGTGGGTTCTTGGTAGGGCTTGGGGGGGTGTGGGTTCTTGGTAGGACTTGGGGGGGTGTGGGTTCTTGGTAGGACTTGGGGGGGGGTGTGGGTTCTTGGTAGGGCTTGGGGGGGGTGTGGGTTCTTGGTAGGGCTTGGGGGGGGTGTGGGTTCTTGGTAGGGCTTGGGGGGGTGTGGGTTCTTGGTAGGGCTTGGGGGGGTGTGGGTTCTTGGTAGGGCTTGGGGGGGTGTGGGTTCTTGGTAGGGCTTGGGGGGGTGTGGGTTCTTGGTAGGGCTTGGGGGGGTGTGGGTTCTTGGTAGGGCTCGGGGGGGGTGTGGGTTCTTCGTAGGGCTCGGGGGGGTGTGGGTTCTTGGTAGGGCTCGGGGGGGTGTGGGTTCTTGGTAGGGCTCGGGGGGGTGTGGGTTCTTGGTAGGGCTCGGGGGGGTGTGGGTTCTTGGTAGGGCTCGGGGGGGTGTGGGTTCTTGGTAGGGCTCGGGGGGGTGTGGGTTCTTGGTAGGGCTCGGGGGGGTTGGGTTCTCTGTAGGGCTCGGGGGGTGTGGGTTCTTGGTAGGGCTCGGGGGAGTGAGGGTTCTTGGTAGGGCTCGGGGGGTGTGGGTTCTTGGTAGGGCTCGGGGGGGGTGTGGGTTCTTGGTAGGGCTCGGGGGGGGTGTGGGTTCTTGGTAGGGCTCGGGGGGGTTGGGTTCTCTGTAGGGCTCGGGGTGGGTTCTTGGTAGGGCTCGGGGTGGGTTCTCGGTAGGGCTCGGGGCGGGCTCCAGGTACTCAACTGACGGGTTCCAGTTCACTCAACTGGCGGGCTCCGGTTCACTCAACTGGCGGGCTCCGGTTTATAAAACTGGCGGGCTCTGGGTGTTTGACTGGTCGGGCTCCGGGTGGGTGACTGTTCGGGCTCCAGGTGGGTGTCTGTCCGGCTTCGGGTATGCTCTTGGTAGGGCTTCGAGGTGGGTTCTTGGTAGGACTTAGGGTTGGCTCCCGGTCAGGCTCAGGGTGGGCTCTTTCGGGTTCGGGATGGGCTCTCGGGCTTGGGGTACCTCTGTAGGGCTCGGGGTAGGTTCTTGGTCGGGCCCAGGGTGGGTTCTCTGTAGGGCTCAGGGTGTTTTCATGGTAGGACTAAGGGTGGGTTCTCTGTAGGGATCAGGGTGGGTTCTCGGTAGGGCTCTGGGTGGGTTCTCGGTCTGGCTCGGGGCGGGCTCCAGGTACTCAACTGACGGGTTCCAGTTCACACAACTGGCGGGCTCCGGTTCACTCAACTGGCGGGCTCCGGTTTACTAAACTGGCGGGCTCCGGGTGTTTGACTGGTCGGGCTCCGGGTGGGTGACTGTTCGGGCTCCAGGTGGGTGTCTGTCCGGCTTCGGGTGGGTTCTCGGTAGGGCTTGGGGGTGGGTTCTCGGTAGGGCTTGGGGCTGAGTTCTCGGTAGGGCTTGGGGCTGGGTTCTCGGTAGGGCTTGGGGCTGGGTTCTCGGTAGGGCTTGGGGGGTGGGTTCTCGGTAGGGCTTGGGGGGTGGGTTCTCGGTAGGGCTTGGGGGGTGGGTTCTCGGTAGGGCTCGGGGTGGGCTCTTTCGGGATCGGGATAGGCTCTCGGGCTTGGGGAACCTCTGTAGGGCTCGGGGTAGGTTCTTGGTCGGGCTCAGGGTGGGTTCTCGGTAGGGCTCGGGGCGGGCTCCAGGTACTCAACTGACGGGTTCCAGTTCACTCAACTGGCGGGCTCCGGTTCACTCAACTGGCGGGCTCCGGTTTACTAAACTGGCGGGCTCCGGGTGTTTGACTGGTCGGGCTCCGGGTGGGTGACTGTTCGACTCCAGGTGGGTGTCTGTGCGGCTTCGGGTGGGTCCTTGGTAGGGCTTGGGGTGGGTTCTTGGTAGGTATTGGGGCTGGGTTCTCGGTAGGGCTTTGGGCTGGGTTCTTGGTAGGGCTTGGGGGGTGGGTTCTCGGTAGGGTTTGGGGGGGTGGGTTCTCGGTAGGGCTTGGGGGGGTTGGTTCTCGGTAGGGCTTGGGAGTGGGTTCTCGGTAGGGCTTGGGGGGGTGGGTTCTCGGTAGGGCTTGGGGGAGTGGGTTCTCGGTAGGGCTCGGGGCGGGCTCCAGGTACTCAACTGACGGGTTCCAGTTCACTCAACTGGCGGGCTCCGGTTCACTCAACTGGCGGGCTCCGGTTTACTAAACTGGCGGGCTCCGGGTGTTTGACTGGTCGGGCTCCGGGTGGGTGACTGTTCGGGCTCCAGGTGGGTGTCTGTCCAGCTTCGGGTGGGTTCTTGATAGGGCTTGGGGTGGGTTCTTGGTAGGTATTAGGGCTGGGTTCTTGGTAGGGCTTGGGGGTGGGTTTTGGTAGGGCTTGGGGGTGGGTTTTGGTAGGGCTTGGGGGTGGGTTTTGGTAGGGCTTGGGGGGTGGGTTCTCAGTAGGGCTTGGGGGGTTGGTTCTCGGTAGGGCTTGGGGGTGGGTTCTCGGTAGGGCTCGGGGTGGGCTCTTTCGGGATCGGGATAGGCTCTCGGGCTTGGGGAACCTCTGTAGGGCTCGGGGTAGGTTCTTGGTCGGGCTCAGGGTGGGTTCTCGGTAGGGCTCGGGGCGGGCTCCAGGTACTCAACTGACGGGTTCCAGTTCACTCAACTGGCGGGCTCCGGTTCACTCAACTGGCGGGCTCCGGTTTACTAAACTGGCGGGCTCCGGGTGTTTGACTGGTCGGGCTCCGGGTGGGTGACTGTTCGGGCTCCAGGTGGGTGTCTGTCCAGCTTCGGGTGGGTTCTTGGTAGGGCTTGGGGTGGGTTCTTGGTAGGTATTAGGGCTGGGTTCTTGGTAGGGCTTGGGGGTGGGTTTTGGTAGGGCTTGGGGGTGGATTTTGGTAGGGCTTGGGGGTGGGTTTTGGTAGGGCTTGGGGGGTGGGTTCTCGGTAGGGCTTGGGGGGTGGGTTCTCGGTAGGGCTTGGGGGGTGGGTTCTCGGTAGGGCTCGGGGTGGGCTCTTTCGGGATCGGGATAGGCTCTCGGGCTTGGGGAACCTCTGTAGGGCTCGGGGTAGGTTCTTCGTCGGGCTCAGGGTGGGTTCTCGGTAGGGCTCGGGGCGGGCTCCAGGTACTCAACTGACGGGTTCCAGTTCACTCAACTGGCGGGCTCCGGTTCACTCAACTGGCGGGCTCCGGTTTACTAAACTGGCGGGCTCCGGGTGTTTGACTGGTCGGGCTCCGGGTGGGTGACTGTTCGGGCTCCAGGTGGGTGTCTGTCCAGCTTCGGGTGGGTTCTTGGTAGGGGTTGGGGTGGGTTCTTGGTAGGTATTAGGGCTGGGTTCTTGGTAGGGCTTGGGGGTGGGTTCTTGGTAGGGCTTGGGGGTGGGTTCTTGGTAGGGCTTGGGGGTGGGTTCTTGGTAGGGCTTGGGGGTGGGTTCTGGGTAGGGTTTGGGGTTGGCTCCCGGTCAGGCTCGGGGTGGGCTCTTTCGGGATTGGGATAGGCTCTCGGGCTTGGGGAACCTCTGTAGGGCTCGGGGTAGGTTCTTGGTCGGGCTCAGGGTGGGTTCTCGGTAGGGCTCGGGGCGGGCACCAGGTACTCAACTGACGGGTTCCAGTTCACTCAACTGGCGGGCTCCGGTTCACTCAACTGGCGGGCTCCGGTTTACTAAACTGGCGGGCTCCGGGTGTTTGACTGGTCGGGCTCCGGGTGGGTGACTGTTCGGGCTCCAGGTGGGTGTCTGTCCGGCTTCGGGTGGGTCCTTGGTAGGGTTTGGGGTGGGTTCTTGGTAGGTATTGAGGCTGGGTTCTCGGTAGGGCTTTGGGCTGGGTTCTCGGTAGGGCTTTGGGCTGGGTTCTCGGTAGGGCTTGGGGGGGTGGGTTCTCGGTAGGGCTTGGGGGGTGGGTTCTCGGTAGGGCTCGGGGTGGGCTCTTTCGGGATCGGGATAGGCTCGGGCTTGGGGAACCTCTGTAGGGCTCGGGGTAGGTTCTTGGTCGGGCTCAGGGTGGGTTCTCGGTAGGGCTCGGGGTGGGCTCCAGGTACTCAACTGACGGGTTCCAGTTCACTCAACTGGCGGGCTCCGGTTCACTCAACTGGCGGGCTCCGGTTTACTAAACTGGCGGGCTCCGGGTGTTTGACTGGTCGGGCTCCGGGTGGGTGACTGTTCGGGCTCCAGGTGGGTGTCTGTCCGGCTTCGGGTGGGTTCTTGGTAGGGCTTGGGGTGGGTTCTTGGTAGGTATTGGGGCTGGGTTCTCGGTAGGGCTTTGGGCTGGGTTCTCGGTAGGGCTTTGGGCTGGGTTCTCGGTAGGGCTTGGGGGGTGGGTTCTCGGTAGGGTTTGGGGGGGTGGGTTCTCGGTAGGGCTTGGGGGGGTGGGTTCTCGGTAGGGCTTGGGGGGGTGGGTTCTCGGTAGGGCTTGGGGGAGTGGGTTCTCGGTAGGGCTTGGGGGGGGGTTCTCGGTAGGGCTTGGGGGGGGGGTTCTCGGTAGGGCTTGGGGGGTGGGTTCTCGGTAGGGCTTGGGGGGTGGGTTCTCGGTAGGGCTTGGGGGGGGTGGGTTTTCGGTAGGGCTTGGGGGGTGGGTTCTCGGTAGGCGTCGGGGTGGGGTCTTTCGGGATCGGGATAGGCTCTCGGGCTTGGGGAACCTCTGTAGGGCTCGGGGTAGGTTCTTGGTCGGGCTCAGGGTGGGTTCTCGGTAGGGCTCGGGGCGGGCTCCAGGTACTCAACTGACGGGTTCCAGTTCACTCAACTGGCGGGCTCCGGTTCACTCAACTGGCGGGCTCCGGTTTACTAAACTGGCGGGCTCCGGGTGTTTGACTGGTCGGGCTCCGGGTGGGTGACTGTTCGGGCTCCAGGTGGGTGTCTGTCCAGCTTCGGGTGGGTTCTTGGTAGGGCTTGGGGTGGGTTCTTGGTGGGTATTAGGGCTGGGTTCTTGGTAGGGCTTGGGGGTGGGTTCTTGGTAGGGTTTGGGGGTGGGTTCTTGGTAGGGTTTGGGGTTGGCTCCCGGTCAGGCTCGGGGTGGGCTCTTTCGGGATCGGGATAGGCTCTCGGGCTTGGGGAACCTCTGTAGGGGTCGGGGTAGGTTCTTGGTCGGGCTCAGGGTGGGTTCTCGGTAGGGCTCGGGGCAGGCTCCAGGTACTCAACTGACGGGTTCCAGTTCACTCAACTGGCGGGCTCCGGTTCACTCAACTGGCGGGCTCCGGTTTACTAAACTGGCGGGCTCCGGGTGTTTGACTGGTCGGGCTCCGGGTGGGTGACTGTTCGGGCTCCAGGTGGGTGTCTGTCCGGCTTCGGGTGGGTTCTTGGTAGGGCTTGGGGGTGGGTTCTTGGTAGTTCTTGGGGGTGGGTTCTTGGTAGGGCTTAGGGTTGGCTCTCGGTCAGGCTCGGGGTGGGCTCTTTCGGGTTCTGGATGGGCTCTCGGGCTTGGGTTACCTCTGTAGGGCTCGGGGTAGGTTCTTACTCAGGCTCATGGTGGGCTCTCTGTAGGGCTCAGAGTGGGTTCTTGATAGGACTCGGGGTGGGTTCTCTGTAGGGATCAGGGTAGGTTCTTGTTAGGGCTCTGGGTGGGTTCTTGGTCGGGCTCGGGGCAGGCTCCAGGTACTCAACTGACGGGTTCCAGTTCACACAACTGGCGGGCTCCGGTTCACTCAACTGGCGGGCTCCGGTTTACTAAACTGGCGGGCTCCGGGTGTTTGACTGGTCGGGCTCCGGGTGGGTGACTGTTCGGGCTCCAGGTGGGTGTCTGTCCGGCTTCGGGTGGGTTCTTGGTAGGGCTTGGGGATGGATTCTTGGTAGGGCTTGGGGGTGGGTTCTTGGTAGGGCTTGGGGTGGGTTCTTGGTAGGGCTTAGGGTTGGCTCTCGGTCAGGCTCGGGGTGGGCTCTTTCGGGTTCGGGATGGACTCTCGGGCTTGGGTTACCTCTGTAGGGCTCGGGGTAGGTTCTTGGTCAGGCTCAGGGTGGGCTCTCTGTAGGGCTCAGAGTGGGTTCTTGATAGGACTTGGGGTGGGTTCTCTGTAGGGATCAGGGTGGGTTCTCGGTAGGGCTCTGGGTGGGTTCTCGGTCGGGCTCGGGGCAGGCTCCAGGTACTCAACTGACGGGTTCCAGTTCACACAACTGGCGGGCTCCGGTTCACTCAACTGGCGGGCTCCGGTTTACTAAACTGGCGGGCTCCGGGTGTTTGACTGGTCGGGCTCCGGGTGGGTGACTGTTCGGGCTCCAGGAGGGTGTCTGTCCGGCTTCGGGTGGGTTCTTGGTAGGGCTTGGGGGTGGGTTCTTGGTAGGGCTTGGGGGTGGGTTCTTGGTAGGGCTTGGGGGTGGGTTCTTGGTAGGGCTTGGGGGTGGGTTCTTGGTAGGGCTTGAGGGGTGGGTTCTTGGTAGGGCTTGGGGGGTGGGTTCTTGGTAGGGCTTGGGGGTGGGTTCTTGGTAAGGCTTGGGGGTGGGGTCTTGGTAGGGTTTGGGGTGGGGTCTTGGTAGGGCTTGGGGGTGGGTTCTTGGTAGGGCTTGGGGTGGGTTCTTGGTAGGGCTTGGGGGTGGGTTCTTGGTAGGGCTTGGGGGTGGGGTCTTGGTAGGGCTTGGGGGTGGGGTCTTGGTAGGGCTTGGGGGTGGGGTCTTGGTAGGGTTTGGGGGTGGGGTCTTGGTAGGGTTTGGGGGTGGGGTCTTGGTAGGGCTTGGGGGTGGGGTCTTGGTAGGGCTTGGGGGTGGGGTCTTGGTAGGGCTTGGGGGTGGGGTCTTGGTAGGGCTTGGGGGTGGGGTCTTGGTAGGGCTTAAAAATTAGGCTGTGGGTTGTGCATGGTCAGGCTTCGGTTCGTGCATGGTTGTGCTTCAGCGGTTGTTTGTGTATTCTTTTCAATCTTTTCTTCTTTTCTTCTGTGCAATCTTTTCTACAAACAACTCTTAGCCTTTATAACACCCACTGTCCTAGGCTTACAAAACAAGTCACAAGCAAAAGGCTTAACAATCCTTGGCTTACAAAGGGAATACTGAAATCCATTAACAAAAAACACGACCTTGAGAAGAAAAAAAAAAGTATAGGTTAGGAATTGTCTCCAAAGAATTCTCAAAGAATTACTCATTATTGCTATCTAAGATAATTAGACGAGCCAAAACTAAATACTACGAAGATAAATTTACTCAAATAAAGAGCAACATTAAACAAACTTGGAGCACAATTTCACAAATATTGGGATCAAAGAAATCTTTAAATAACAAACCGACTCTCCTGTCTAATAACGATGGTCAGCTTTCAGCCTCTGATTCTGCTATAGAGTTCAATAGGTTCTTCTCTTCCATTGGTTCATCCCTTGCAAATGATATTCCATCTTCCAGTACTGACATTAAGGACTATCTTACAGGTAACTATCCACAGTCTCTGTACCTAAAGCCTATTAACTCCACTGACGTCAATGAGATAATCCTTTCCCTTAAAACCAAGTCTGGTGCCCTTGAGGAGATACCAACTTTAATTTACAAAAAGCCTCCAGATCTTTAGCCCCTGCTATTGCTTTGCTCTTCAACAAGTCACTTGAACTCCAAACCTTTCCAGATATTCTAAAAAAAGCGAGAGTAACGCCTGTCCACAAATGTGGTGACCCCACAGATGTTAACAACTACAGACCTATATCAATCCTGCCAAACTTGTCAAAATTTTTTGAAAAACTTATATACAAGCAGCTTTACTCATATCTAGCCAAACTCAATATACTTAGCCCTTGCCAATATGGCTTCAGACCCCAAAAAAGCACTAACGATGCACTTATTAGTATGCTTAACTCGATTCATACAGCTCTTGATAAAAAGGAGTTCCCTGTTGGGTTATTTGTGGACCTGCGTAAAGCTTTTGATACTGTCAACCACCATAACCTTCTTCTTAAATTACATCATTATGGAGTCAGAGGACACTCCCTACAATACCTCGAGTCCTACCTTACTGACAGGCTCCAATATGTTTCTGTGAATAATACAATTTCTCCCACCCTACCCATCAACATTGGTGTTCCTCAGGGCAGCATACTTGGCCCTCTCCTCTTTCTCATCTACATTAATGACCTTCCAAATGCCTCCCAACACCTCAAACCAATTCTATTTGCTGACGACACAACCTTCATTTACTCCAGTCCTGACCCTCTTGCTCTAAATGCCACAGTAAATACTGAGCTAAATAAAGTCCATCTTTGGCTAACTGCCAACAAACTCACCCTTAACATTGACAAAACCTTCTATATTCTGTTTGGCAATAAATCCTCTAGTCTTATAAATCTCAAAATAAACAATACCCAAATTTGTAACAAATTAGATGGCAAATTCCTTGGCATTCTCATTGACCACAAGCTGAATTTCCAGGGACACATTCTAAATATATCAAAAAAAGTTTCAAAAACTGTGGGCATTCTTTCTAAGATCAGATATTATGTACCACGCCCTGCCCTGGTGACTCTCTATTACTCCCTTATCTATCCTTATCTCAACTATGGTATTTGTGCTTGGGGTTCTACTACCCAAAATCACTTACGTCCTCTAATTACCCAACACAAAGCCGCTATTAGAACAATATCCAACTCTGGCCCCAGACATCACTCGGTACCCCTACTCAAATCTCTTAACATGTTAGATATTAAGTCACTGCACATTCTCTCATGTGTATTATACATATATAAAACGCTAAACTATAATGCCAATCCTGATCTTAAAAGCTTCATAGAAGGTTGTAACAGAACCCATGAGCACCACACCAGAAATAAATACAGTTTTGATATTCCTAGAGTACGTCTTAATCAAACTAGAAATGCTCTGCAAATCAAGGGGCCCAGAATGTGGAATGACCTTCCCAACCATGTTAAAGACTGTACCTCTCTCAACCAGTTTAAGATAAAAACTAAACACTACCTAATAAATTCCCTGTAATCTACCTCACTCCTCTATTGTCAACCCATGTCTGTTATTTTCTTTTTTTTTTTTTTTAATCAACACTGTTTGTCAACCTATTGTATTTGTGCTGCTTTTTCAGTCATGTTCCCCCTTTTTTTTATCTTTATTTGTATTTGTTCTCAACACCTTTTATTCTTTATGCTCAATTAGTATTAAGTTCTAGATATTAATGTTTTTCTTGCCCGAAACGCATTGCGTAATAGTGGCTTTAGGCATTGTATGTACTAGCTCTATCTATATATCAATCCTTTAATGTAACATCACTTGTATGTATATACCTTACCTGAATAAACATCTGAATCTGAATCTGAATCTATTATAGTACTCCAGGTTTGTTTGCTAAGGCTCTATGTTTATATGTTTGCTAGAAATCCGGGTTTCTTTTTTGTATGCGTGTGTGTGTGTGTGTGTGCAGAAATAATATGAATAAAACAATTAACATCGTGTAGTGTACTCTATATATCAAAATATATTACTTTGAAACCCGTATCAGTCACTCAACAAAAAATTGGGCTACTCTTATTACAAATTCGCTACTTTTTGACGATCAGCTCGCTACTTTTAGCAATTTGTATCTGGCAACCGTGGTCGGGTCAGAGGCCCATGTGGGTGTGGACCAAGTGAGGCTCCAACACTGGAGGTCCTGCTGCTCGTCCTCCTGGTACTTATAATTGGTAGTCCAGTTGTTAACATACATTCCCTTTGAATGGTTGGGCAGTAACGTTTGCATCTCGCTGATATGCTTTAATGTCTTGTGAATTTCACAGCTGGTGAAGCAGTGTGTGTTGGTGTCTGTGATTACAATACGTATGTGAAGGTTCAATGGTCTTCCCTATTGCTGCTGTAATATGTTCATTGTATACTGATTGTCTGATATAAGTAATAAGATAGTAAGAATAATTCCTGTACACATTGAGGCAATAGTACAGTAGTACATTCGGGTTCGTTGTCGACTCATAATCGGGAATTACGGGTTCGACTCCCCAGGACGGGACAGAAATGGTTGGGTGCATTTTCTATCACTATATGCCTCTGTTCACCTAGCAGTAAATAGGTACCCAGGAGTTAGTCAGCTGGTTTTGAGGTTGCATCCTTGGGAGGGGCTAGATATACAGTAAGCCTATATACATTGGCTGCCTGCCCCCCAGACACAATAATTGATTAATTATTTGTTAGCTAACATAATTACAGACAAATATCAAATTCACCAATATTATTAATATTGTTGTGTATAAAAAATTCCATAATAACACTACAGTATACTGTACTTGTTCTCTGTAAATTTCAACATACCAAGTTCTTGCTAGTTGGCTTCAGCCTAACTGAAGTCATTATTAATTGACTATGTTTGGAATAAATCATAATTTTTTTCCTATAGATATGAATAATATAGAAATTAATGGGCATATGAATTCCCATTAACACAAATGTTATATTAATGTGTAAATAATTCATTTATATTTCATTCATGTTTTGATTGCATTTCCTCCATTCCGCTTTTCATTACAGTATTATTTCCTTTAATTTTATCTTGCATTAATCCTGCACAATGAACATATTTTCTTTAAAAGGTTTTGTCACTTCCAACCACAGTACAGTACTTCTGTAACTGATTTATTCTCCTCACATTGCACACACAGCTATACAAACCCATCAGTACCTTTACTATCTGGGGCCTGGGCAGGTGTGGGCCTCAGATCCAATGCAATTCTGAGTTTGAGTGGGAAGAATTTTGCAACGTGATTGGGTCTCGTAGTACAGTTGGCTTCATTCTCAATGAGTTAGATTCTTGGGCGTGACAGAAATGGTTTGGGCACGTTTCTTTTTACCTGATATCTCTGTTCACCTAATGATAGATAGGTACCTTGGAGTTAGGCAACTGTTATGGGGAAGGCAACTGTTGCATCCTACCGATGGTCAGTAATTTTCCTGGGGGGGGGGAGGGGTGGGGAGGATCTCCATAACCCTAACAGGCTTCTGGACCTCAATTGAGGGGAACCATAAGATGAACCATACCTTAGCCATGCCCTCTACAGTACAGTATACCATAAACACTAACCTGTCTAATCTCCATGAACTTAAACCACTGTTTAGTATTAATAAAGGCAAGTTGGCTAAGTTTTGTTAGAATGGTTAGCTTAAATATTGTTAGTGTTAATTCCTCTATGTCTGAGTTTAACAAATTTAGGCTAAGGCAAAAGTCAGTCTTTATTATTTTCCATTCGGAGTATGCTACAGGTTCATTCTCGTGAAGTTTTGAACAGTAAAGGTTGATTGTTTCTGATTGTTTTCTTATACGTATTTTTATCACTGTTGAAATTTGCAGAACCATGGCAGAGGCCAAGAGTGCATTGAAGGAGGCCAAGAAGGCTATGAAGGAAAATGACTTCGAGGCAGTTAGTAAATATTGTAAGGTACGACATCCCTCAATGATTTTTCTTCTGTAATTGGTTCAGGTGTGATGTTACATATTGTGCTCTTTGGGGCAAAAGTTGGCTATATTTCAGAAAAGTTGAAAGGAATCAGTGCTAGGAAAGAAAATCTTTACAGGAAGCAAGTGTCAAAACAAAGTGCCTCAGAAATGCCATACTCTTATTGATCAGTCTTACGGTACTACATTCGTATTCATGAGATGTTCTACATGTAACAACTGGATTTCTACATTTTCAGATTGCTCTTAAACACGATCGCAAGAATTACAATGCCCTGTTATTGTTCGGTCGTGCATGCCAAGAGTTGGGCAAACTGGAGGACTCTAAAAAAGCACTCATGGTAATTTTCAGTTTTTTTTCAAGGTCTTCATATATTATTATTTTTGTATATCAGTCTAAAGTATAATAAATATGTTGACCAAACCACACACTAGAAATTGAAGAGACGACGACGACGTTTCGGTCCGTCCTGGACCATTATCATGTCGATGGTCCAGGACAGACCGAAACGTCGTTGTCTCTTCAATTTCTAGCGTGTGGTTTGGTCAACAATTTTCAGCCACGTTATTGTAACTCATCCTCTGTATAATAAATATATTGTTTGAAGAGGGTAAAAATATACATACAGTATTTGATATTTAGAGAAAAGGCTGCTGTAGCACAGTGGTCTGTATCCTTTGCTCACAATTGAGGGGACTTGGGTTCAATCCCTGGGCAGGATAGAAATGGTTAGGCATATGTACTTTCACCTGATGTGTCTGTTTACCTGGCAGTAAATAGGTACTTGGGAGTAAGACAACTGTTGTGGGTGGCATCCAGGGGAAGGTCAGCAGCTGGCCTAGGAGAGGGTGGGGGGGGGGGGGGGGGGGAGGAACCCTTGATAAGCCTCAGTGCAGGCTTCCTGTCCCTGACAACAGGAATGACAGTATTACATTCCTTGCTATGACTACAAAAATACAGGTGTACAGAAATGCAATACAAATAATGAATTGACATTAATGAAATTGGGTATATCACAAAACAAGATATATTACAGGGAATAAGTAACTGTACTATGAATACAGACAATAAGGTTCTTTCCAACCTGTACCACTCCATCCTGTACCACTTGATTGCTCTCCTAGGAAAGTAGTGTATGTGAAAAAAAGTTGCTTAGATTTCCTTTTTTTTTTTTTTTACAGATGGCAACACAGGTAGACCCTGAAAGTCCTGTGGCCTGGCAGGGACTCGCTGTGCTCTGTGAGAAACAACCGGGCATCACAAATCGAGATGAGAGCATTACAATATATACCAGACTTACTGACATTGTCAAAAAGTGAGTAATGTTACAGCATTTTGTTAATTATGTAAGTTATCATTGTTCAGTGTAACTTTTTTGAGCAAGTACTCCTTGGTAGCTCCACAATGCTTTGCCTTTTTTAGAACTTGAAGTTTGCACCAGGCTTTGATTGACCATATGCTCCAGAAGGGCAGGTGCCCAAAATGGCTTTGTCCCCTTCTAAAAGGTACAGGAAGCTTCACAGAAAGAATTTCTCGACCTCAGAAATATTTCATAACATCTTTGCAGGTAACAGCATGCTATGTCAAAATTTCTTAAAATCACTCCAAACAATCCATGACCACTAGGAAATCAACAAGGATTTTTTTGAAAATGATAAAATCTTCTCACATGCCACCAGTAAATTGCAGTACCAATGTGCAAAACAGTTACAGGAGAGAACAAGCCCTCAATTTTCATAGCTGGCCCCGTAAACATAGGTCTGCTACACTGCAGAACTGAAATATTCAGATAAATTTAAAGATTTGTCTTCCTTGAGGCTGTCTTGCACATATATTGTTCCTTATTTACTTCTGTATGTCTGTATTCCACTATCCATTTCAGCATGCTTCCAATAGCAAAATTATCTTCACACTGACTGCAAAGACAAGCAGCTACCAGTGGCCCTTCTGTGAGGCTGCTGGAACTTCTCAGTTAGTCCAGCGCCTTTTGAATTGACCTGCGCATAAGAAGTTTTTCCGTTTCTTTTTAGGGGGATTCCTGGGAGACAGGGCTTTGTCTCCTACTATAGGCCTATGCTCTGAGTTGATATTACTGTCACAGTACATAACATTAGTTATAAGCAGCTCTCTTGGCATTTGGCAACACATTTCCTAGGCATGAAAGGATTCCATTTCCATAATTTGCAACTTGTCTGAAGAACTATTAATTTTCCTTCTTGTCTGCCTCAGAATGATGTATATTGTATGGACATGCACAGAATTAAGTAGTACATTTATTATAAATTTTTTGTTATCTTGTTTCACAAAAATGTATAACTTATTTTGACAGTGATGACGAGAAAGTAGACAACGTTTTTCGAAAATTAGCAACACTGCAGTTAGAAAAAGAAGAGCCTGTTAGTGCTGCAGTCACTCTGCGGATACTTGCCAACCGATTAACGGACAAAAACAAAGTCAAAGAAGCCTGGCGGAGCATCACACACATTCTCTCTGGAGTCAAGGACTTGCCTGAAGAGCATGCACCAAAGGTACATCATTGCTTTGTATATTCCTTAAATATCTAGAGCATTTATAAGTTCATATACAGTACTCTAAAATAAATAAATATAATATATAATATATAAAATACACACACACACACACACCCTGGACTCCTCTTTTTATCTGTGTGGGGGAAGTGGTACTCCTTATATCCATGTCTTCATTTTTGCCTTTTCTTTTAAATTTTATAGTCTTGTTTCATCTTTCCTATAAGTATCCTATTAATTCTCAAAAATCTTATATTTAATTAAATATACATATATCCCGGCTTATCATAAATGGCAACACTAACAAAAAAAATTAGTGTCTTGTCGCTAAGCATGTTAGAATTGCAAATACAGTATGTACTTGTACACAAGAAAATGCTTGTGTCCTGTGATTTAGCTATGAAGTTTGCCACACTTGTTGGTTGGCAGTGTTCGTGAGGTGATGGGGTGTCACCCTAAAAGTTTCTTTTCCATATATGTACTCTGCTGTGATTTTAGTGCTGTGGTCAGTGATGTATTGGGGTGACACATCAGTTGTTCATTTAATATAAAATATGCACATGGGCAGTCTCAGTGCCACTTATGGCACTAAGCGACATTACTTGAAAAAGACAATTTCTCTTTTAACTCGTAAAGTGTGGCTATGGATATTCACGCATGTGTGCCCATGCACAAAAATTTTTAAAAGTAAAAATGTTTATTTTCTTTCTTATAGAACAATTAATTTGGATGGAAGTTTATGGAAAGGTTGATATAACGTAAATATCTACACATTTACTGGTTAGACGAGCTGTGCAAGGTTGGCACACACAGCTGGATCAGTGGGATCTGTTGATACTATACCTTGCTTCTTGCTGATACAGCAGCATGTGAGGCCGAGGACTCTAGTGGTGATCTTGGTTTTTCCATAATTGTTTCTTCACATTTGATACCACTCTTTATAGAGGAAGCTTTTTTTTAGAGGAAACCAATATCTGGAAAGTTCCTGATTTGAAGGTGCGCTGTACACTCAAAACCTTTCTTTGTTTTGTTTCAGCTACAAGAAGCATTGGAGAACATCTTAAATGAGTCAGTCTTGGGAGAAAATGAAGGGAATTATCAGACATATCTGCGACTCTTGTATCGCACAAAACAAGCAACAAAGCTTGTTACAGCAGCACAGAAAATGGCTGAAATATTTCCCACATATTATCCTCTGGAATGGATCTGCCGTATGTATGTTGAGATGACAGCAACTGCAAGCGAAGAGGGTAAGTTTTTAGAATTACTGTACCTGTAATTAAATTTCTTCTGCCATGGCAAAGTATTATTAAACTCGTATCTGATTTACATTTCACATTTTAGAATATTTAAATTCTACCACACACACACTGCAATAGAGTGCTCTTTTCCATATAATAAATGTTATTTAGTGTTTGACAAACTGAATAACTTTTTAATTTTCAGGAGAGTTCCCACTGAACAGAGAAGAAATCAGCAAGTACGTACTCAAACTACTAAGCCTGAACAAGGCATCTCCATGGGGCAACCTAGCACAAGGGATTTGTTATGAACAAGATAACCAGCACATTGAGGCCAAGGCTCATTTAAGAGTCGGTAAGCTTGTAAATTATTCTTGGCATTAGTTTTTGTAGTGGTGGATTTTTTGTTATTAAGCATATACAGTAGTCATATGCCAGGAAGTTAGTAGATAAGGCATAGAGTGAGGTAACTGAAAGATTGGTGAGAAAATAATATTTGTATTTTGTTTTTTTCACTATATTCTGGGTACTTTATTTTTTGGTGTAGAAGATGCATATAATTTATAAGGATTTATTTTATTTGTTTATTTTATTTTTCATTGTTTCATTATATATTTAATAAAAGTGATATTAGATACAGTAGTTTTGTAAGGGAAAAATAATTTTGTGCTTTGGATGGCAGTGGACTAAAATGATGTGTGCTATCCACCGACAAATACATTAGTTACTTTATAAATACTAGACATAACTCATCAGACTTCCTTATCAGGTGCTGAACGAGTTGGAAATAATCTCCTTGGATGGAAAATACTATTAAATGTCCAAGAAGCAACTAATGATTGGTCAGGTGTTGAAGTAACTTGCAAGAGGTCGCTCAAAATAATGGAAGAGGATCCGAATGTCACAATACCAGATAACGAAGAGTTTGAGGCATATCGGACAAAGTTGCTACTAATGCAAGCTAAGGCTTTTGTGTACATGGGACACAAAAATCACCTACGACAGGCAGTTGCTCTCCTGGAGAAGGCAAGTCACGATTAAAATGTGATAAAGAAATAATGCATATATATAGTATTAATAATTTATTTATGATCCTAATATTTACCCTTACATAGAGAGAGTGCATTGTAACAAACTGCATTGTTTCTCATTTTTTGGGAAAACAAATGAACAGTTTAACTTTTAACTTTTACATTATACTACTTCTCACTTGCGTGAAACTGGAACACACATCACAAAGAAAATAATAGAGCAGTACACAGAAAGAAGACTAATAATAAAAATTTAATTTTTATTCTTCAATTTCTTCTTTAAATTCACTGTTTAAATATGCACCTTGCCTATTTTTAATGGTTATAATCCAGTTACATATTTGTGTTTCAGGAAGTGTTGTATTTATTTTAAATTTATTTATTAATACTAGATTTACATTACAGTATGCATGCACAAGTTTAGACTGTGGACTGCTGCTAGTCAAATCAAGAATAAAATTGCAAGAATTTGACTTCGCAGAAGATGAGCTTATACAGCTTGAGGATGTCTTTGGACAACATTTTCAATTGAAGCTTCTCTCAGCATGTCTTCTTCGAGCTCAAGGGCAGAAGCAGAAGGCATTGAGACTCTTGGAAGAGCTTGTTCAAGTACATAAATAATTATTTTTAACTTGCCTATTATTTCTATTATACTGCATATTTTTGTACAATCACATATTTATGACCTCATATCTGACGATACAGGATGATTGGTGGAGTAATTGAGCAACTTCATAAATACTGTTCGAGTACGAGCTTAAATCTTAGTACTTGAATAAATGTTTGCAACACTAAAACAGTTCTTGGCTAGGTGAGGTTGATTTTCTGCCACAGATGGGGCCATTCATTTACAGTGGTAACCAGCATATATCCATTTTCTTCTGTCCTTCATGAACAGGGTTAGAGATCTGTTGGAGATGTATAGTACAGTGAGTTAGTGAGCACTCAATCAAGCACAGAAGGTGATTGTAGTGCTTGATCTCTTGTATCATGAACGGTCGAATGCCACATGGCTAACAACAGGGCAAATTTCATTGAAACTTTTAAAATACTGAACAAGATAGAGGATGTTGATCCGGACAATTTCTTAAAAAGTCAGATGTAACACAAACAAGGAGCAACGGTTTCAAGCTCAACAAACCACAATGTAGGACTGAGAACAGGAGATGTTTTTTCACCCATAGGGTTATAAACCCATGGAACTGCCTACCTGCTGAAGCCTTAATGGCAAAACTCTGTTAAGTTTTGAAATCTACCTGGAAAAGGTCATCATGGCAAATGGGGGGGGGGACATTCAACAAGCCACTTTGTCCTCGTCGAGGCCAAAAGGGTTAGTGGCTTTTGGGTAAATCAGGTCAATTTCACAATACTAACCAGCATGCATACATTCTCTTGTCATACATAGACAGGGTTAGAGATTTGTTCTACATATATTGTGTAGTGAGTTATTGAGCACTTAAGCACAGAAGGTGATTGTAGTGCTTTTACAATGCAAACCAATGTGAGGCATGAGGCATAGTTTCCCAGGTTAGCAGGAAATATATGCATGTGTCAAATTCAAGAGGTGTTGCAGTAATATTGTTTGGTGTGGTGCAGAAGGCATCTCTGGTTTCAATGAATCCCTCAATTCATTTAATCAGGGCTGGTCCCAATATAGCTTGCTGAACTGAGGTTCCACTATATTTCAATTGGAATTTAGCTAAACTTAATTCTGATAAAATGCTCTTTTTAATCATTTATATTTTAAGGATTTTTTATAAAATTGATAGGGAAGACTTCCTGAGACCCGGAACTTCGTAAACAGAGTGGTAGACGGTTGGAACAAGTTAGGTGAGGTGGTGGTGGAACCAAAACCATTAGTAATTTCAAAGCGTTATATAACAGAATGCTGGGGAGACAGGACACCATGAGCGTAGCTCTCATCCTGTACCTGTACTTAGGTAATTACACACACATACACTGTATGCTTTAGTGTCTATCTTGATTGTTAACATATAATATTTTTGTTTGAAGTTCAGTGTTAAAAACTTTTGAAAATGTTAAATTATACATTATTAACTCATGGACAGAGAAATAACTAGTGATTCATTGCTGTCTACATATTTCAGGAGCAGCCTGACTGTGCAGAAGCTCATCTGGAATTGGGTCGTGTGTATTTTGAATTAGGAGACCTCAAGAAAGCTCAAATATGTTGCATGAGGGCTGGGAAACTGGATTCAAAGCTTGGACAAGCTTTTATGTATTTGGGTCATTTCTTCCGCCGCCAGGATGTCATGGACAAAGCTCTCAAATGCTACGAGAAAGCTTTATCTCTAAACCCATGTGATGATGAAATTGGAGCATCGCTATCGGACATGTACAGAGTACTTGGGAAATATGTATGTAATGCACAAGACTTTGTTCTGTCAGTTTTTAGTGTGGGAAAACACTACTAAGAATCTCTCAAAACTCTTGAAGTATCTTCAAAAATATTAATGATAAGACAGTTCAGATTATGTATACTGTATAGGTATGTATGTTAAGTACAAGTATTTATTTACAAGTATTTTCACAGCTTTCATAGGTGCTGAATGCATTCACTTATTGCATGCATATTTAACCCTTGTGCCTGTATTATTCACGACAGGAAGCAAACATTCATCTGTTGCACCGAATTACGAGTGAAGGTGGGCGTGCTTCCTGTGGGTGGGCGTGGCTCAGACTCGGACTCCATCATCTTGCTTTACATAACTATGATCAGTCTATTCAGGCCTTTCAGTGCACCCTCAAAATTAATCCTGATGACAGGTGAGTTTAGTTTCGGATGAATTTTATGTACCACCATATTTTGTTAAAAAAATCTTAAATTACCTACTGTAGCTATTTTTAAAAGTTAAGAACTAAAGATTTGTATACTATTGCCAGCCTTGAAATATGAAAGGGGATCTTGGATATGGGGAAAAATGCAGTGCTATCAGGGAGGGTAAAAAATATTGTTTTGAAAATAGCAGTTGTTGTATGTGTGTATATAATGACTATAGCCGTGGGGAAGTATATGGCCTGAGGTAAATGCATAAGGTAAGAAAAGGTTAGGTGAAGTGACACACTTAAGTGGTATAGACATGTTAGGGGTTGTATAAGAATCGTTTATTGAGAATGGGGTTTAAGGCCAAAATAAGGGGATCGTATATTAGGGGTAGATGACCAATATCTTAGAAGGGAAAGGTGGAACCATACATAAAAGACAGGTAAGGGTGAATAATTATAGAGCTTGAAGGAGTTAAAGGTTTATGGTGGCAGAAACTTTTGGAAAAACATCTGCTGTTAGCAAAATATGGATACTGTCTACTGGCCTTTAGCAACGTCGTCATACCATCAGCATTGTAACATTATTAGTTTACTATATTGTATGTCTTATGTAAAGTTTATTTTGGATTTGGATTGGATTTATATACAGTGCTTACATTATTTACCTTCATTAAGGAATTTTATACCAAAAATGGAGTCTTTGATTTTAACTTTCTATCACGAGGTATATTATGTGTTGCAGTGCAACCTACGAGTGCCTCGGAGATGCATACTTGGCTCGCGGTGCTCACTCAGCAGCTCTCAAGGTGTTCACGTATGCGTCACAACTGAATCCTGGGGCTCTCTATCCTCTGTACCAGATTGCTCACATCAAGCAGGTATGCACTGTTGATTATTAAAAAGGGATGTGTTATTTTTGGCTTTGAATAGTTGACGGCTGGAGATCTTACCTATATAAAATAATCTAATTTTGTTTATTAGTATAAGGTAAAAAAAATCAATGATTACTGATGGTATTTGTTTCAGATAGTTGGGGAGAACCTGGAGGCAATAAACGATTATGAAGCTGTGCTGAAGCGTGAGCCTATAAAACCTGTGGAAGTTGTGTCTCTGATCGGGCTCGCCGAAGCTCTTATAGCAATTGCTCGGAAATATTATGAGCAGTTTTTCCATGCAAATGTGAAGGATGCATGCCTCCGTGCCATTGTTGCTTTAATGAAGTAAGTATGTAAAGTTTTGAAATGTTGCACTGTAGAATATTGTATATCTTGACTACTTTTAATTAAAAAGTTGAATTAATTATTTAAAAGTTAAATACATACTGTAATATAATACATAGTGTATGTACATATAGTACTACATATAAATATAGTACATATAAATATATGAGTACAGTACTGTACTGTAAATTATTGTATATAACAAATTTCATTAAAATGATCAGACTGAAAATAGTTTTTATATAGTAACTGCAAATTTAACCTTGCTTATGACCATCCTATATAATTCCTGATTATAAGACTGAGTAGACCATTTTTGAGAACTAATTATAAATACAGTACAATATACCATTTTCTGTTAAAGGTAATTTTGTCTTGTTGTGAAGTTGGTATAATGTGTGTGTATTCTTTGTCTGCAGGGCTGCCAGAATAAAGCCAGAGAGCTCGTGCATTTGGAAGTTGATGGGCGATGCTTGTACTCTGCTTCATCCTGTGCCAGTCTCGCTTTCCAGGTTTAGGGTTCCTGCAAAGTTGGTTAACAGGGAAGTTAAAGATTTAGATCAAATGCTTCTGGTGGATAAACTGGAGATACTGCAGTTGGGTGCCAGGTAACATTTCTAAAGTTTGTTTTGAATATGTACTTGTCCAAGTAACTCCTCCGTCCCCTCCCCTTACACCCTACTATTGTTTTTTTTTTTTTTTATTCTCGTTCACTCTTTCTCGTGCTCTACACATCTCATTTTTACTCTCTACTTAAAATTTATCACTATCATTCACTAGTGGTTCAGGAGTACAATGCATTATATCAGTCAATGCTAGTGGTAAAAAAGAAGCGTAACTTTCAGGCCATGTGCAATCAAATATTGTACTGTATAGTGCAAATCCTGCCTCCCCCCCCCCCACAATGACCTCCATAACCTCCAGCATCCACATTAAAAAATGCATCTTATCCATACCTGATGTAACTGTACTCATTTTGCTGAACAATATAGTTGTATTTGTGCCCTTACCGAAGGTTTATAAACAAACTTTTGTACAATTTATAGCATGGTAGTGTATATTTTAATAATAAAAATGTATTAATATAAATATTTACTGTTAAAAAAGCAAGATAAAAAATAAGTAAACAAAAATACGATCTGTTGGAATTGAATTTGATCTGTATTTCATCGCAGCTGCTCCAGAATTAATATTTTTCAGGGCATTCAGCAGCTGGATTCAGTCTTATTATTTAGAGGGATCCACTCTATGGCGGTTCCTCTACATACTCAAGGATTAGTGCAGGAGGGATTGGTGGGGAGCCTTTGCAATACAGTACTTCATAAACGAAATAGAATACTTGGTGTTGGAAGGTACTGAATGCTCATACAATAATCCTGATGGCTGATTCTTCTAGTGATAAAATGTCCATCTGCTAGTCTCGGATTGAATGTCTCTAGAGTCTTTGATGTGCTATTAGAAAGTGAGAGAAATGGTTCCCTCTTACACAAATTTCTTCTCATTTAGGTGCTATGGAGTGGCCCTTCAAATAACAGATGATGCAGCACTCTGGCATGATTTAGGAGTCAATACTTATTTGCAAGGGAAGATCTTGGAAACAGGAAAAGAAGGGGAAAGCGATGCAGCCATTAAGGACTTGATGGAACGCTCTCTTATGGCTCTAAGAAAAAGCCTCTCTATGGATCCTTTAAATGGAATGACTTGGAATTCTCTTGGCATTGTTGCTGCCCACAAAAGTAAGAGTATATGAAGTACAGTAATTATAGAGTATTGGGGTCAAAATATAAAAATTTCTTTGAAAGTACAGTACAGTATACTTAAAATTGATTGTGTGTCAATATTCCTGTGGACTTGATATGTAGTATATGATTAAGAATGTGCTATGTGCAAGAGTATGTTTGAGTTTTCTATGCATGCATATTTATATAATGTAGTCTTACTTTTAGCAATCTTTAAACTTTATTGCTAAGCTGTCCACTTCATTGCACCTTTAGTTGCAATGTTCACTTGAAAATTATTTTACATAATCAAAGTAGGTTTACATTCACATTGAAGCAGTTGGAATTTTTTTAAATATCCCTGCTGAGCTATACTGACACTTGGGAGGTATTGGAAAGCACTTACTCCAGCTTGCAATGGTCTCTAAAAACCATCGCTAAAAGTTATGATATTTCCTTAATTTGTTTCAATGTCCCACAGTGGCGGGTGAGTATGCTCTAGCTCAGCACGCTCTGATCAAAGCGTGCCAGTGCCAGCCCAGTGCAGTTACATGGACTCACCTGGGTGCTTTTTACCTAACTCAGGGGGAGGCTCATCTAGCTCATGAAGCCTTTTCCCAAGCACAGGCTTTAGATCCTTCCTTTGTTACTTGCTGGGTTGGACAGGTAAGAAATAAGGATTTGTAGTATTACTTTGGTTCTCTCCTTTTGTTTTCTTTGTTTTGAATTTCATACAGAATTAAACTTTATACTGTATTGCTTTACATAAATATTGAAAGTTTATGAAAAGTTAATATTGATGTAAATGTCAGTAACATAATACTGTAGCAAATTTTAGTACTGTATACCAATTCAGTTTAATGTGGTTTTGCCTAATTTATAAAGGAAAACCCTCAGCATTTATTAAATGTTTATAGCGGCAGTGAAAGCATGGGTGGACAGGTATTTTAACAGTAGTTTTAGCTTTAAACAATACCTTGAAATATTTTGTATTGGATACCATTCATTTTTTAGTAAAAAAATATTTTTATTTGGAATATGTATGTCTTATAACTGTGGCATATACTATGTAAATTTGTATTGTGGTTCAGCCCATAGTCTCGAGTTGCCTTAGTGGACAGAAAAGGGTGTACTAAAATACCTAAATCTAACTGTATATAGGAAATATGAATGTGAGCCGCTATGATTTATAGTACTGTACTTCATATTTTTTATCTGTTGGGGGATTTTAACATCAAAATGTGATGTCTTCGAGAAGACAAGTTGCATGATTACCCAAAATAGTTTTAATGTTGCAAATACATCATACACTGCATTCCCAGCCAAAAGGAATGTATTCCTTCATATTGCCAGTTGCAACAGAAGAGCTGATTTCTGGTGGAAAAAACTAGTTATCTTCAATTCCAAAAGATATAAAATTTCTAGCCAGTATCAACTGCTTGCATTATGTCTGAATGTTAATTTTGTAATTCCTTTGTCAGGCCCTTGTTGCTGAGAGTGTGGGCCATTCTGAAGCATTTGATCTCTTCCGTCATACAACCTTGCTTGGCATTCAATTAGAAAGTTGTATAGGCTTCACTCATCATGTAACGGACATGGCATGTGATTCCAAGAAGCAAAGTAATGTGCGTACTCAGCAGGTTATTAAGCAGTCAACCCCAAGTTCAACTGACTGTATGGTTTTCTATTCTCGGTGAGTATGGGGAATTTAAAGAGACATTCATACGTCCTGATCTTTTGTTTTATTGTATAATTGTTAACAAATCTAATTGTCATAAAACTAAATGTATTTGGAAATTCTAGAGAAAGAGAGGAAGATGTTGTGGGGCTGAACATGACGGGCTTGATGCTGGAGATGATGGGACTGTACCAGTCGGCGATCAAGGCTTATGAAACGGCACTACGCATTGTTCGACAGAATGAGGTAAGGCAGGGCAAAAGGTACTCGCATATATGAATGATGTTCTCATCTACTTACTATTCAAAAGTAATACCTTAAACCCTGGTTCCCAACCTGTGGGACATAACCCCCCCCCTTTAGGGTCATTTGGGTATTAGCCCAGCTTGGTGCCTTGTTTTGATAATTACCGTACTTACTTTTATAGAAATTTGAGGTCATTTCCAAGAAGGTTGGGAGCACTGTTCTAAAAGCTCTAAATAGTTTCACATTTTATCAATTTGTAGATATATATTAGTTGAAAAGATTTGAAGTGGATTGTTTGAAGTAATTTTTTATTTATTATTTTAAATGCTAGCAGAGGTTAAGAGTTTATTGGGCTCTGTATTTATGGCCTTAACAAGGGGAGATTGCACAAAGTTTGAAAAGACATCTTAAAAAGTGCAGGAGCTTAATGAGAATGTATTTGTGTACAGCAGAAATGTGACCGTGTAAGGATGTCAACAATAAAAAATGACAATGACAGTTTTCAATAACATTGCAGTTATTGAAAACAATAACTGCAATTGTTTGCTTTACCCAACATAAAGTCTGGTGCATTCCTAACATCTTTTTCAATAAAGACAAATTTAATTTACTGATGTACAGTATGACATTATATTTATGTTTGAGAATATAATGAACATATGCTATGCACTAATTGTAATCTTATAGGCAGAATCAGTGGAGCGTATTGATGGTATACGCTGCAACCTTGGCAGAGCTTTAACAGCATTGGGGAACGTAGAAGAGGCTATGGTTCAATTTAAGGCTATTAAGAATCCAGATTATTTCACTCAGTGTGGCCTAGCACTTGCAAGTTTGAAAGGTAAGATATTTCCTGAATCACTTGGACAAGTTGGTAGAGCAACGGCTTCGCTCATTGCTGGTCGGTGTTCGATCCTCGACGGTCCAAGTGGTTGGGCAATGTTCCTTGCCACCATCATATCCCAGATCCTTGTCCTAATATCCCTTCCAAGTGCTATATGGTCATACTGGCTTAGTGCTTTCTCTTTATAATTACCTTACCTTTCAAAACCATCTTTCATTGTTATGTCCTAAGATATTGTGAGTGCAGAGCATTCCAGTTTAATTTGTAGATCCTTTGTGTGTGTGTGTGTGTGTGTGTGCAAAAATGTATTTATGGTTTGTTTAATTTCATATTGGGCAAATTTCTGATTTGTGTGTAAATTTTGTAATCATTATATCCTCCATAACTCATTACACTGTTGTGTTTGTACACCAAGATCTGCTTATATATAGCAATCCCTTTCTTTATTGCCCTCATGCACATGAAATGTACAGAGTAATTGTTAAATTTGTCACTGAATGCTTTTTGTAATTGTAATATATTTGTTTTGATGTAAGCGGGCCAATTTGAAGATGCATACAATGGCTACACTGCTGCCCTTCACTGGCTAGCTCCTGATGATACTCAAAAGTCACATATCCTAGTGGCTTTGGCATCTCTCCAGTACAAGTTTCAAAATACTGATGAAGCTAAGAAGCTGCTTTTCCAAGGGTATGACAACATATTGGATGTGCTGCTTTTTTTAAATAATTATAATAATATATTAGCTTGACTAACAAATAATTGCATGGCTTAATATGGATATACTGTATAGTACTGTAGTTTAATGACTATAGCAATGTACAAATTTTGATATTTTACTAATATTTTGGGAATTGTTTATTATATTTTAACTTATTTCTCATACTTGGCTACTTCTGAAGCATTAGGTACAGCCTGTAACAAACTCACTGTTTGCTTAATAATATTTTCATATTGATAGGTCACAGTTGAAAGGAGCATCAGTACATGGACTCCTGGCTCTAGCAGCTCTGGGTCTCATTTCTGGTGATGCAGTGCTCACAAGTGCAGCCATGGCTGAACTTAAACCATATGAACATCACAAAGATCACCTTCATCATGTGGCTTTCTTGAGAGCTGCAGGAGCTACTGCACGGGTGAGATTACTGTTGGTGCACTCATCTGCAAAGCCTTTTACTTGGATATTATTAGAATCAATCCTAATAGATGTGCATTCTATAAATAAACTCGATTCACACATATTAATCACATAATTTTAATTACACACAAGTTAGTTATGTATAATAAAGAATTAAATTTATAATCTGCAATGGAAATCTGTGCCTTCCTGTAGCGAGTGAACAATGCATATCTGTAAAGGTATATACAGTATATAAGTGTGTTTCAGACAAATTTTGACCTGTAAAAAAACTAACTCATTTCTCAGAATGCTACTTCTAGACAGAAAATCAATCATGGGTGTATTGTCAAAAATATTTTTCCATAGGTTTGTAACATATTTGTTTCCTTGTTAAATTTACTAGTTTTTTAATCGGCATCGACAAAAAAAAAAAAAAGATTGTCCCAACTGTACCAGTCGATTGCTCCAGTAGGCAAGGTCCTGCTGTTGCCAGGACTAGGCACTATCAGAGTACTCACCTAGTTGTGCTTACGGGGGTTGAATTTTGGCTCTTTGGTCCCGCCTCTCGACTGTCAATCAACTGGGAAAGATAGGGCTAGAGTATGTGGAACTTCACATCACAACTTCCTCTTATCTTACTTTATGCAGGTCAACGTTCAATCTCCAATTACTCAAATGGTTGGGTACCATTAATTTCTCCATTCCATTCCAAACCCTTATCCTGATCCTTTACCTGTATCTGCACTTGGAGTCTTAATGGCTTGGCACTTTCTTCTGATTGTTCTATTCCCTTCCAAACAAGACAGCATTGTCTAAAACCTTCATTACCCAAGTGTGCTTAATTACTATAAAACATTAATATTTTCACATTTCTTTAAGAACCTTTACATTGTAACTATATATAGAATACAAGATAAATGGGTATTTAGTTTCAGCATCTTTCAGGGAAACACAAAAGAAGCAAAGTCAATCTTGAGTCGTACTGTCCACCAGCACCCATCTAGTGCTCCACTATGGAGGTCATTGGCCCGCCACCTCCTGACCACTTCATCAACATCTAGCAAGAACGCCAGTGGCCAGTGTAGAGCAGCAGCCACTTGTGCGTCTGCTGCAACCAAACTTGCCCAGACAGCAGGAGAAAACACAACCATTGCTCAGGTGATTTTGTATATTTAAATAATAATAATAATGTATTAGCTATGGCTTGGTATTTGTTGGTTTATTTAGCCATGGCTGCTCAATACAGGCATATTTCTCCATTTTTTTAACACCATTTTATCATTTTTATTGAAGGTCTTAATTAGTATGTGTTTTAAAGAAAGTCTAGAAGATTTGCCTCTCATCCATAGGTTTGCTATATTACCCATGTTATTTTGCTTTTGGATCAGAAGATAGATAAAAGCTAGGTAAAGAATCTGACCCCAAAATAGTTGTTGAATATGAATTTCTTGGAAATCATAGTATTTACTCAATTTATTTTTTATACCTGGATGGGGTTCTGGGAGTTCTACTCCCCAAGCTCGGCCCAGGACCAGGCTTAACCTGAGAGACCTTGGTTCAACAGGCTGTTGCTTGGAGCGGCCCGCAGGTGCACATATCCATCACAGCCCAGTTGGTCCAGCACTTTTTGAAGAAAACTATCCAGTTTTTTCTTGAAGATGTCCATGGTTGTTTTGGCAATATTTCTTATGCTCGCTGGGAGGATGTTGAACACCTGCGGACCTCTGATGTTTATACAGTGTTCTCTGATTTTGCCTAGGGCACCTCTGCTCTTTACTGCTTCTATTCTGCATTTCCTTCCATATTGTTCGCTCCAGTATGTTGTTATTTTAATGTGTAGATTTGGGACCTCCAATATGTTATATATATATATTATTTGATATTTCTCTCGTCTCCTTTCTAGTGAGTACATTTGGAGAGCTTGAAGACTATGCCAATAATTTAGGTGCTTTGTCGTGTCTATGTATGCCATATATGTTCTCTATACTCCCTCTATTTCAGCAATCTCTCCTGCTCTGAAGGGGTAAGTGAGTACTGTACTGAGTAGTACTCACGATGTGACAGCATAAGTGATTTGAATAGTACAATCATTGTGATGGGATCCCTAGACTTGAAGGATCTTGTTATCCATTCTATCATTTTTTTTGGCTGATACTATATTTGCTTGGTTATGCTCTCTAACATTAAGTTGTCAGACATCATTATTCCCAGATCCTATACATGCTGCTTTCCTGCTATGGAGAGATTTGATTTTGTTTTGTACCCTGTATTTTGTTTGTCCTCATTTTTACCATACCTAGAATTTATCACTGTTAAACATTTTATTTTCTGCTGCCCAGTCAAAAACTTTATTAATATCTGCTTGTAGTTTGTCAATGTCTTCAACAGAAGTAATTTTCATGCTGGTTTTTGTGTTATCTGCAAAAGATGATACTGTATGAAGCTGTGACTTGTATTTTTTGTCTGTATCTGATATGAGAATAAGGAAAGGCAGCTTTCCTTATTCCTTAAGCAAAAGGCAGGTACAGAGCTTTTAACTGCACTTGGACTCGATTTTATTTGGTTGACTCTGTGTTCTGTTCGACAAAATTTAATATCCACCATCCTGCCTTACCTGTTATTCCAATTGACCTCATTTTGTGTGCTATCATGCTATGGTCACATTTATAAATTTTTATCAATTTATCACATTTTTATAATCAAGATTTTTGTAATTGATTTTAGGATGCTGTAACAAGTGTGATGGCTACCCTCGGATTTGATGCAAGCATTCGAAGAAATTCCCAAAACAAGACAAGTTTAAGACAAGCTCAGCGAGCAGTGCTTATGTGCCCTGGTTCTCCCGAGGCATGGGCGATGCTCATGGCAGCACAGCTTGTTTCTGGCCACGCTCAGGTGAGCATAAGTTAAGGTGTTTGCAATAGAGGGATGGGCTCACCATAGCCCGTGCGGCTTTGAACTTTGTGTTCCGTGTAGCTGAATCTAAAACAACAACACAGCAGCAATAGAGAGACTTTTAATACTTAAAAAAGTTATATTTTTATAAGTAGCTCAAAATAGGTGCACTAAAAGTACTGTATATATTTTAATATAAGCTAAATTCATTATTTGATGTTCTCTTATTTAGCATCATTTGAGATCTTTGTAAATTGCTTCCTGCAGCACTTATAAAATTGTATGTCACTGAAATACAACAATAAAATCTCTTCAAGCATGAAATTCAGCCAGCCATTAAGGTAGTTTGAAGAAAAACTTAAGACTAGTGATATTTATTGCCTTATTCTTATGAGGTGCTTGTCTTACCCCACTTATGCTTTTGGCAACTATTTAGTGATAGTTTTAAAAATAGTAGTTGCAATTTTAGTAGCTCTTGATATTGTACAAGTAATATCTGCAGTTTTTTAAGTATGTGTTAACCTACCTGTGTCTGTGGGAAATGAGAGCTAATGCTTGAGCCATGTCTCCTTGCTATTCAGGAAAGATTTGGGTAAATAATAATTTAGAAATAGGGTTGTTAGATGTATGGAATAACTTACTGGGTAACAATAGATATAGGATCGCTGGATTGTTTCAGGTGTAGGTTTGGCATATGTGTGAATTTAACATGGGTGGATATGCCTTGTATGGGCCAATACGCCTTCTTGCCATTTCCATTATTCTAATGTTTTTTTAGAGGTTGATAGAGAAAAAAATTAAAAGCAGTCAGTGCAGTCTCTGCACATAATATTTGTGATTGCATTCTTTTAATACACAACTTAAGATCATAGATACTAAAAGAATCCTGAATGTCTTTGAATGTTTTATATGTTCAATTTGTAATAAAAGAAAATTGCTGTAATCTTAAAAGGTGAAAATAACATTTGTGTTGGTACAGTTGAGTACCAAGAAGATATAGGCATCAAATAATTATATTAACATCTATAATTTTGTGAATTTTACCGGTTTCAGACTGTAGCACATCTTGGTCCGCTGGCCAAAATTTTGTCTCAAGAAGGATCTTCTCAGATATCTACATGGCTACAAACTGTGTCGTCAAAGATGATCAAGTGACTCGGGTGTCTTGGATATATTTATTGTTGAATTGTTAAAACTCAACACCAGGTTTAATGACTTTGTAACTTGATGATATTTCTTGATGAAGTATGAACCATTATGATGATTCACCTGGCTCATACAAATAGATGATTATAGAACTTAATTATGCCACAATGTTATTGTTGTACTGCACATAAAATACATTATCATATAAAATTTCTAAAAGCTGTTTTTTGTTTTCGTATAAAATACGAAATATTTATATTAGTATATAGTATAATATTTTGTTTGCACACAACTAGTCATTGACAGAGTTCTTAGCTTTATAAAGATGAATTTGAAAAAAAATATGTACCTACTGCAATAAAATATTTGCATACAAATACTGTATGAATGTTTGGTTTAGTTGATGCCTCACATGAATGCTAATGTTAATCTTTATGCCATAGTTCAATCCTAGGTTTTTCTTTCCCTTTTGATCCTTTTAGCATTCAGGAATTTATTGCATATTGGTATTCGTGGAGAATTTATCTTTACCGTAAAAATTTTCAACTTTAAAATTAATTGGATATCAACCACATAATATATCTTGAATATTATTATGTCTGATTATAATGAACTTGATTATAACAGGTCTATATTAATCTTCAAAAAAATTGTATAAATTATTTTACCATATTAATCCTAAATTTATATTACATTATAATTACCATTTCCCACTTCCTTGGAGTGGGGAAGATGTGATATTAAATATACAAACTGACAACAGTTTATTCATAATTTCTCCTTGCTCTGAAATATAGTATAGAAGTTACTATTCTACATATAACACTGTAACCAAGAATATTTTTGAAATTGTTGCGGCTAAACTAGATGAATCAACATTATCCCTGTCGAATAGTCTTTGCTGTCAATTTCACACTGATGGTAAAATGTGAAATTAAACCAAATGTCTGTGGATAAGAGTTTGAGAGCCATCTAATAATGGCAGTGGTAATACATTTTAAGGCTATTACAATCCCTGTAGGATAAAAGTGCTATTTATGAAACCTTGTTATAACTAAAAATTTTAAGTGAATTCAATTTTTATTTTATCAATTGCATATGATATTGTAACGAAATTTAAAAACACTACAGTATTCACATAAGCAATGTGCTAAAATTAAAATGTTGGAACAGGCAAAATTTATAAATGTAAGTTAATAAATTTTCAAGATGTGTTAATAAGGCGTCATCACTTTCTAGAGTGATGCCACAAATTTTTTCCTGGACTGGTGTAATACTACAAGATTTTTTTTACCACAAAGCAGCATCATTATATGTTTTTCTATATTTTGTGAAAAACATATTTTGATTGAAGTTTTGTTGAGACATGGCAGTCCTTACTTTGTTAATTTGTCTTAGGGGGTTATACTCCTGTAAATCACATTAAAGCAAAATCTGGCAATTCAAAGATGTATGAGAAAAAGTTTCATACTCTAGAGATCAAGAGAATACTTTTTACTCAATATAACTGCTATAATAGGTCTGAGTGTATGTAATGGAATTTACCTTGAATCATGAAAAACAAATCCTGCTACTATTTCATAGTATGAATGCAGTTAGCATCATGGATGTTACTAGGGGGAATGAGGTAGTCATAAGACAATTTGAACAGTTATTGTCTGGGTTTTACATGTATGATGCAAATATGGATATAATAGCTCTCTGTGGATGTAAATAAAGAAAAACAAGTGATAAAACAATCAGTGAAACATTCAGGGATAAAACAGGAAGCGTCAACAAAGTTGAGCACCAGGCATTGACACGTGAAACTATAAATATTCACTTATTTTGGGGGTTTTCTTACATTTTGCATACAAAATAATAATCTAATAATGAAAAATATATATATTTTTTTTATTTTTCCCAACAAATTGAAGGTCTGTACCAACGTGTGTATGTTCATGTATGGTAAACATTCACAAATGGTTAAGACATGATTGAAGTGATGAGTTCTGCTGCCTAACAGAATACAAAATATGTGGTGTAAGATTATGATAGCTGTTCAAACATTGGAATATTGAAAACTTTAAAATTTTCTGGGATTGCACAATGCAAACCTGACACAAAGGATGGATACAAAAAAAAAAATGTGGACAGAACAGTGTATCTAACCTCTGGGAAGGACTTTGCAAGAGAAATATATTACCGTGTATATAAAGTTGAGACAGCATACTCCATCCAATCTTGGCCTACAGGAATGAGTCAAGGATATACATACCACAGACTGAAAAAATGATAAAACTGAGAGGTTGAATTACACAATCAAAATATCCATGGTGTTTTACATCAATTGACTGGAACAACTAATTCCGATTATGCCTGCAAATAAACACAAAGGATTGGGTGGCATGACTAACATTTATATATAAAACAAAGCCAGATCAAATTGGTCATGATTAGGGTTAACTGTTTGTCGTATATACAACCTGAAATACCTATTTACAGCCAAACACTTCTGTTGCTCATACTCGATAAGTAATCATCGCCTTAATATTTATACCTAAGCTTCAAGTAATCTTATTTGCTCACATTCTTGAAACCCAATACATTTGAGAAGTATTTGTTGGCTTTAGCTTGACTGCTGATCTCAGCTGCTTGTGGGTTAACTATCTCAAGTCCTTGAAGGGGAGTAAATGCTACACTGGAAGCTGTACCAGCTACCTGTCTTCTTACTGTTGTCTGACCGCCTAAAGATGTCTGACGCTGAACCTCCTTCTGCAGAGTTTTTGACAGACGCACTCTTGTCTTCTCATCTACCGTGATCTTGCGAATGCGCCCGGCACCACCCTTCCCCAGTGTTCCTCTAGTGTAGCCGAGGTCATCTTGATAAGCATCTTCTTCTATTTCACCAAAATTCATTCTAGACCAAACAAAATACATACAGTATTTAAATATATTTTCTGATTTTATTATACCAGACAAGTATACCTAATTAATAAGTTAATTCAATAAGATTAATAAGACAAATTTTGAGGTTATTACAGTAACTACAGTATATGTAAATTTTATACTTTCACATGTGTGAAGGTTAAGCACACTACAGTAGTGTCTCCTTCCATAAGATGAATAAATCATATTTGGTTCTGTAGAAGTCAGTTTTAAACAAATTATTGTAGTTTGGTATACTGTATATACCATTTTATACCCCATTGGCCTTGCCTAGGCTACAAATGATACAAAAATTAGGAAACTATGTCATGAATTATGAGCAGGATGCAAAGAAAGATCATCTACTGTGATCTTGTGGGTGAAATAAACTTCATCTGTGTCCTATTATATCAAACACCTATATGGGTGATAACTATTAAGAGTATAACATAAAATAATGGAGTAACCAACACAAGCAGATGATGAAGTCACAATAACATGGCTGCAGATGTATGTTTGGACATTATAACCAACACAATTGGCAGACTTTGACCTCTATATGAAAAGAGCAATAGTGTGGGAATGGCAATGCAAATGTTAAAGAAAAAGGCTTTTCATAAATAGGGTCCTGGTAATACAGTTGGATTAGTTCTCGACTCACAGTTGAGAATTCCAGGTTCAAATCCTGGTTGGGACAGAAATGGTTGGGCACATCACCTGTTCACCTAGCAGTAAGTAGGTACTGTACTCAGGATTGTTGTGGGGTTGCATCCTGGGCAGGGTCAGTAAATTGACCTTAGGGATGACCTTGATATAAGCCTAACATGTATGAATACACTCTTGCTGCCTGTCCCCCGACACAATGAATTATTATTATTATTAAAAGGGGGTATAAGCCTTCACTGTGTAGACCTGGTGTATACCTTGTGTTGGTTTTGGGGCTTAGCGACCCCGCGGCCCGGTCATCGCCCAGGCCTCCTTGTTGCTGGACTGGTCAACCAGGCTGTTGGATGCGGCTGCTTGCAGCCTGGCGTATGAATCACAGCCTGGTTGATCAGGTATCCTTTGGAGGTGTTTATCAAGTTTTTTCTTGAACACTGCGAGGGGATTGGCCAGTTCTGCCCCTTATGTGTAGTGGAAGCGTGTTGAACAGTCTTGGGCCTCTGATGTTGATAGAATTCTCTCTCTGAGTACCTATTGCACCCCTGTTTTTCAATGGGGGTATTGTGCACATCCTGCCATGCCTTCTGGTCTCATGTGATGTTATTTTTGTGTGCAAGTTGCAAGTTTGGGACCATCCCTTCTATTATTTTCCACATGTAAATTATTATGTATCTCTCCCACCTGCGCTCAAGAGAATACAGATTCAGGCATTTTAGTCGATCCCAATAGTTTAGATGTTTTACTGAGTGGATTCGAAAGGATCTCTGCACACTCTCCAGGTCAGCAATTTCTCCAGCTTTGAAAGGGCTGTCATTGTGCAACAATATTCCACTAGAGAGCACCAGTGTCAGGGCTTTATAAAACTTTACAAGTGGGACTTTCAATGGGATCTAGATAGGAACAATACTTACTATTTTGCCTGCAGAATCAAAATGTTAGCTCTTGGACTCCACCTGTATAATCATCAGTTGTCTAATATACTGACTTCCCAACCTATTTTTTATCTATCATATCTGCTACACATATTTCTAACACACATACCTTTCCAGGATGCAGCCCATAACAGTTGTTTAACTTCTAGGTACCTTTTTACTGCTAGGTGAATATAGGCATCAGATGAAAGTTATTAAATTTTGTTTCTGTCTCAGCTAAGAATGGATTACTGAGAGAATCCTGCAAATGGGCTATTCATGAATTAAGATAAGGTAATTAAGAGATCAAGAGGGAACAGGGTTTACATAGGGGGCAATAGTCAAAGTACAGCACAACCAGGAATGGGAGTGTTATAAGGACCGAACAAAGTACCAAAGGTAATGCCAACTATGGTGATCTTGTAATGATGGGACATTGGTTTCTGCACATAAGCTCTGGATAGCAAAAGAACAAATAACACTAACATTCATAGAAATTCTACAATCATAGGTATTCATATAAAAAGCACTACAAATGTAAACCTCCAAATCCATTAAGACATAAGTCATGCTTTGACAAGTTACAGCCCTGCTCCTGTGCCAGATAAGTCGATTATGGCTCATCATAGCCCATGCTACTTGAAACATTTTGTTCCAAGCAGCTGAATCTAAAACATCATCATCATCATCATGCTTTGACACTTACGAAAGCTAAACTGAGACAGAAAGAGGCAACATCCATGTTCCAGAAACAAAATAAGGCACACATTAACCAAAATCTTAAGCTTTTGAAGTGCAAACACATCTGTGTCTTATTTAATTGAAGCTGCAGGTAAAATGTGCAAAGGAAATATGACTTTCAGAAAGATTAGAACACCACTAGGTCTCATGTATAACTGAACTTACCTGTTTTGAGCTTTGCGCAAATCAGTGACTGCCATACGTTCCTTCATCTTCAAAACCCGACGGCCTCCACGCTTCTTTCCTGGAGCATCAATAGGCTGTGGCAATGGTTTGATTGCTTTAACTGGTGGAGGCTCTTGCAATTTATCAAGCTTTTTTTCTACTTCTTCTCTAAGGCGCAATCCTTCTGCCCCACATGGGCTGCCATGCATACTATCCACTCTTGCTGCCAAGGTTGCTTTTGCTGCGACAATACGAGCAGCTTTTGCACGAAGGTCTGGAGGAGTTTCCTGAACAATACTACAATAGTAAATGAATCCAGTGTGAGGCAACATGGAGGATTGTGCCATTCCAATCATAGTTTTCTTTTGCTTACCAACCAGCAAAACATTGCTTGCAGGGAGTTTTGCAAGATTGGTGAGTCCACCAGCTACTCCCATCAACTTGGCTGCTGTTGATGCACCAACAATGCAAGAAAGATTTGGGGCAATGAAGCTCATTCTACTCTCAACATAATCAAGAATTCTAATTTTAAATGCATTTAAATCTTGGGCCATTTTACATGCTTCCTCAATGGCAGCGAGCTCTTCATTTGTGAGAAGCGTTCCCTGTGTGGTGGACGCTGTGACACTCACCACCATGATGGTGGCCTGAGTTAGAATCTGGGCTAATGCTTCACTGTTTTTCACCTTGTCTACATCATTACCCAACTCTCTCACTGCATTAAGATATTCTAAAGAATTTACCACAAGTGACTCAAGCTCTGGGAATCTTACAGCATACTTTTCCTTAACAAATTTATGAATGGTACCAATTTCGTCATCAATATCTACATTAATATTATTGGCTTCAACAATCAACTTGTACTCTGGGTCAGCTTCAACCGGACCCTGTAAATCTTCAGACTTCCTCGGTTTTGAGGCATATTTTTCAATATGTTGCTTAATCTCCTTGAGTTTGTCTGAATCCCAGAGTCTCGCAACTTGCCTTACTGACCTCAAGCCGGGCTTGACGGCCAGTGGCACCTTGAAGTCCACTTCCATGGCGTCCCCAATTCCGTTCTTTCCATTTTCAGGATCTCTGTTTTGTATCTCGTTGGAGAGCAGTTCATCCTCCTCGCCATCCTCGAAATCATTGAGAAGCTCGTCCGCGAGGGACATGGTCGTCTTGCTGCAACGTTGTTGTTGTAAACACAACTGTGAGCGTTCGTCAGCGGTGCCCGCGGATTGTCCCTCCCGGCCAGATTATTCGCCAACACGAACCATAACTTCAAAATACGCAATCTAAAGAAAAAAAAAGTTTGTCTTGCTTAGCTAAATGAATTGTGGGGTTCAGTCCCTGAGCCCATTATGTGCCTCTGTAACCCTTTCCACTACCGCCCACAAGATGGGTATGGGGTACATAATAAATGAACTAAACTAACTAAACTAAACTCGAAATAGGAGGCCAGACATTTGAGACTAGTCTAACCCAACTTTTGAAGATGACTTGAGAGCCGAGGAGTGGGGGGGAGATACTAGAGAGAGACCACAGCCTCATACCCCCATCTAGTAATTAAATAAACAATTTGCTTGATTTCATAAAATGTCCTGTAGGTAATAATATTTTTACTATAAACTATAACGTCCAAGGACATTACATCATACAAAATTAAAGGGATACAAAAAAGATACAGTGGTCTACGTTCTGGACTTAAACTCTGACAAGAACTGCACCACAACAATCTTAAAGACAAGCAATTTATATTTGCTGGCTTCCTATCCGCGTCGAGGCCACTATAGAGAGATGGTGGCCCTCAGGTAAAATCAGATAAATAATTTGGTTTGCCTATCATGCATTACCACCATCACCCGTCCAATGGGTGATGGTAGAGAGGTTACAATCACCTATACATGCATTAATTACAGCTCAAATCAAATCAAATCAAATGTTTATTTAGGTAAGGTACATACATACAAGAGATTTTACAAAGAGTGATGGATTTATAGTTAGGGCTAGTACATACAATGCCTAAAGCCACTATTACGCAAAGCGTTTCGGGCAGTTAACAAACAGAAGATAATTGGCTACAATTTCTGGTAGTAGATAATTTTGAAAGAAATATTTACATATTGAACATCTGTTATAGAGCTGTCTCTAAACTCCTTTGTCTCTTCGGTCCGTTAATCCCAGGCAGAGTGAGACTAACTTGAGATTATCTTGAGATGATTTCAGGACTTAGCGTCCCCGAGACGTATGGGGATACCTTCTTATACCCGCCCAGTCGACTGTTGTGAGTGACATCCTGGGGAATGGTCAAATGTTGCATATATCCCAAGTATACTAGCATTTTCCATAAACGCCGCAAGGCACAGCACGAGGAAAATAGCCGCAAAGCAGACACACAGAGCCGCAAGGCCATTGCAAAGAGTGGGTCGGAAGGTCCCAAGAGTCCCCCCCAAAAAATGGGGTTCAGGCCCCAAGTCAAAGAGTGGGTTCACGCCCAAACAAGGTATAACTACTCTACTACTCCATCACATAGCGACGGAGGGTTAATGAATAATTCTGTGGGCACAATGTACATTTAGTCAGGTCGACATCAGCAGGTAATGAAAATTCCCAGAGATACTTATAGCCGAGTCTAAGTCGGGCAATCGTAACATCTATAAATCTGCTGATTTTATTGGATGATCCATTGACATGTGGTTCTTCTTGCATAATAGTACGATGATAGATGGCATAGCTTCTGTAGACTTCACTTTGTCTCAGATTTACAGACTGGGTTTGCTTCTCAGGTCGTCTTTAAGCAATCCATGGTTATAGTAAATTCCTTCTTTGAAGGTATATTCTTTAGTTAACTCAATCCTAACAAATTTAAGTTAGTCAATTTTTTTAGTCATCAGACTAGTATTCTCCAGATCCTGAACAAATACTTTTATGTACAGATATTACAGCAAAATATTACGATAAATATCAGTCATATTCTCAAAGGATCGCTTGTGAATTTTTAATTCTGATGCTATGTGAAATCCAAGAAAAATGTCACACTCGGTAAATATATATACTATAATCCTGACACCTGGCCGAGAGTATGATAATTTAGCAGTCAAGTACCCGAGGTTATATCATTCTGAACTATTGAAAGGAAATATAAAATTCCAGTTTGAACCGTCTGGCAGCCATGGTGAGGTTTGTTGTGATGGTAACCTAGCAACGCCGCCAGCAACAGTTGTTGTACAGCGGAGGTCGCTGGCTGCCAGTGTGCTGTGTGTGTGTGTGCTGTATATTGGAACCTTCCCTATTGTTTTTTTGCAGATATTGTGGGACAAAAATGGTAAATATAATATATTTATGTTATAACAAGAGTCATATTCCTTTCGGGAAAACAGCTTGTACCCGGCGTTAATTTGTGGAGACATAATAGCTTGTGCTAATATTTGTATACATCACTATGTAATTTGATGATTATAGAATGTCAGCGATGTCTCCCAACATCAATGTATACGGGTTGATGATACCAGCAGGGGTCGGTGGGGGTATCACCCGTCCATAGGCTCACCGTGAACCATCGCCCATTGCTCAGTGTAAACACACCGATATGATCAAATTTATTTAGGCACAAAAAAAAAATACATGGGATATGATACAATTTATACATTAATTTTAGTGACTAATATTATCTATACAAGGTGCATATAATTACACGCAACGCATGCTAAGTGTTAAAACTAACACATAGATTTTTTTTTTAATATCTTGTAATGCAATCGGCTTCGTTTTCAACGCACAATCGGGGATCTCCGATTCGATTTCTAGGCGATACGGAAATGGTTGGGCACGTTTCCTTTCACCTAATGCCTCTGTTCGCTTATCAGTAAATAGGTACTCCCCTGGGGTTAGGCAACTGTTGTGGGGGTTGTATTCTGGGGAGAGTCAGTAGTTCCACCAATATAGTCCATAAGGGGGTTTGTCATAGTAATTGTTATGCATCATTTAATAAAAGGCAGCAAGAATAGTATGCAGATAACATGTGCGAACTGCAATAATAAATATTATTGTGACTGTTTCATGGTGTGTAGAGTGAGCTCGGCCTGAGTGAGGAGCACCGGACCTGCATGTCGGGCTACCTGCGCTTCACTCGGTACCAGAGGGCCCACCGCCTCCGCTCCGTCGACGCCTGCTTCCAGGATGTTAAGGATTCCAGGTATGATCACACCTACCAGTTAGGGCGCCAGGGGGGCTCCAGGTTGGCCGCCAGGGGCACCAGGGGGGCTCCAGGTAGGCCGCCAGGGGCACCAGGGGGGGGCTCCAGGTAGACCGCCAGGGGCACCAGGGGGGCTCCAGGTAGGCCGCCAGGGGCACCAGGGGGGCTCCAGGTAGGCCGCCAGGGGCACCAGGTAGCCCGCCAGGGGCACCAGGAAGGCCACCAGGGACACCAGGTAGGGCGTCAGGGGCACTGAGAAGGGCACCAGGAATAATAACAAAATCCCATAAAGAAAACTGAAAGCCGAGTAACTAACGGTAAAACAGTGACAGCCCCGCTCCTGTGCCAGGTTAGTCCACTACGGGCTCACCATAGTCCGTGCTACTTGCAACCTTTTGTTCTGAGTAGCTGAAGCTAAAACAAGTGACACTGCGTGAGGGCATAATGGTCCATACGAGGCAGATCAGTATTCATATCCACTCAAACAAGATTGACACACGGAGACGTCTCTAGCCTCCACTCCAGTGATCCTACGTCTATCATGTGGTCATTTGTTCCATAAATCAACTATATTTGTAAATCACTGTTCATGCAGGTCTTTTCTGAATCTAAACTTACCCAATTTGTACCTCGTGTTTGGTCATGTGTTGTGTGTGTGTTATTCTACAAACATTACGCTTTCCGGTTTGTCAAGAAATTCTTTATGACATTGCTGTATATTATATGTGTGTATATCACGAAAATAAACACGTGATTAAGAATGTGACAGTGTCAGACCACGGAGGAAAATTGAAACAGGAATTTCCTTAAGTACTTTCGTATATTAATTCTGAAGATGTATTAATATACGAAAGTACTTAAGGAAATTCCTGTTTCAATTTTGCTCCGTGGTCTGACACTGACAGACACCAGACCACACCTTCTAGTGTGTGGTCTGGTCAAACTGCTGCCACAATATCTATAACACACTTTATTCCTATGTTTATTTATTGATTTTATAAATATTTATAAACATCAGTTTGTTGCATATTTCTGGGGGGAAAACTTTGAAAAATTGTATTATTGCACCAAACAATTTTTTTAATCAAATTCCTTATAGAAATCCTTTATTATATGCTAATGTGATAGCCGAGTGTCATAGAAATGATTTTAGTTGAAACTTGTTTTTGTCCAAGCATTTTGAAAAGTGTTCAAAATTTGTTGAATAATAGGTTTTTTATTTTTCTCCCTTCCTATTTATGCTACGATGCTGAGACTTGGACCAGTTGAAGCCCATTTCATCTATAACTACCAATTAAAGTTTGATTGAAATTGATCAACTTGTATTTTTTGGTGTGAGCCCCCCCCCCCCCCTTAAGAAGTAGTTACCATATTTATGAGTTAAAAATAATCGTGACTGAGGGGTTTAGATTCTCTCATATATTTGTATTTAATATGTATATAATCATCACATTTTAAGGGGCCACAATTAGATGAGTTAGTTGATGACTGTGACCATCGGCCTGGCTCCCGCAGACTGGCGGAGGAGACGTACACGTCGGAGGAGGTGACGGAGATGCTGGACGCCCTGGCGGACGTGGTGAGAGCGGAGGTGGAGACGGAGCTCATCCACGCCTCCCACACCACCTCCCTCCTCCTGGCCAAGCTCTTCACGCAGGCCCAGAAGTGGCACCTAGGCCTCTCCGTCGACACTTCCGATCTAGAGAACCAGTGAGTGAGGATGTCTCCAATGAAGACCAGACCACTCACCAGAAGATGAGGAGACGACGGCGTTTCGGTCCGTCCTGGACCATTATCAAGTCGATTCCATTATCAGATTCGACTTGATAATGATCCAGAACGGACCAAAAAGTCGTCGTCTTATCTTCTGGCGTGTGGTTTAGTAATATCTTCAGCTACGTTGTTGACACTCATCGCCTTGGTTTATCCAATGTTCTTACAGACGGGGGGGGGGGGGGGACGCTACGCCACTGAGACTATAGAACACAGGTGAAGACTTTTGGCTCATCTTACCAGAACTTTTCCTTGTCATATCTCAAGTCTTACTCTGCTAGTTTTTTTCCTGGAACATGGCCCGCCAGTTGGTTTACAACCAGATCTCCAGTTACTGCTGGGCGAACCGGACTAACAGCTAAAGATTTACGCCAAGTCTATCCTACCAGCCCAGGGCTCGAACCCGGATGAAATAGTTCGCAAGGCGTGGAATGGCGGCGCGCTCTCTCATGTTTCTTATGCAATTCTTCTTTTTTTCTCATTACCTCTCTTTAGTTCAGCGATGCTTTTTTGTTTCGTTCTCTCCCAAGAGGGAGAAGAGAAGGTGGGGGACTTGGGCATAATAACAGTCAACCAGTTATAAATTCATATCCATCCACATCACAACACCTTCCTACTCGAAGCTCCCTAAGACCTGCCCTCTCTCCCTCCTGCAGGGAACTTCTGGACGAGATAAAGAAGTTTGAGGACCAAGAACTTCAGCACCGTCCCAGCATGGAGCTGCCGTCGCCCAAGAGGAGGACCCTGGCGCCGCTCACGGAGGGCGAGGGACCCGTGGGCCTCCTGCAGGCGGAGATACAGAGACTCTCACGACACAACGACGAACTGACGGTGAAGTTGAAGCAAGCAGAGACCAGGGTAAGATGCCCTGGGTGTTTGAGTGTGGTTGTAAGGGATGAGTGTGTGAGGATCCAGATGGGGTCAGCATGCTTCCGTAGAACTATGACAAGCTGGTGGTGTGGGAGTACACATGTGCTTCCACACTGGCCAGCACCTTGTCTTCGGTACAGTGCAAATGGAGGGAAGCGGCGCTGCTTTTTTTAGGGAAACAGAGAAAACCATCAAATACAGAGTACCTGTACACTGATGCACCTGTGTTTGGATCGGCTAGGAAACCCTTGGCTCGTGGGGCAAATAAGCAATAAGGTTCATGAATTAGCTGGGCGTTAAACTGTTGGTGTAACTAAAAACAACAGAGCGACAAACTTCTTGTCTCAGCGCCTTTGTGTTGTGATTCAGAGAGGAAATGCCTGCTCCATCGTGGTCATGCGCCCGGCCCCCCCGAGGAGCTCAGCAAGCTTTTGAATTGTATTATATATGTGAAACCAGGTTGCAATATACATTATATATTCCGTTAGTTTGTTTCTTAAGCTAACTGAACAATGTCCTTTTCTATTTTAGAAGTCAAATTTAATGACAACAAACCTCTCACAAGCAGCCTGTGTCACAAGGGGCGAAGATCCTCTAACACCTTATAAACAGTTTGTTTATTGCACCCGCGTTGTTGACAGGCGACGGAGGCGACGAAGGGGAGGACAGAGATGAGCCTGAACCTGCAGGAGGCGCGCGAGGAGCTCAACAGACTGAAGCAGGCGGTAGCCAGCAGGCCCACCACTGATGACTTCACCGAGGTACTCACATCATTATATATACACTCGGGGTATATTTATATGGCTGCCCGGAGGAGGGGTTGTCTTTCTCCCTCCCCCCAGTATAGCATTGTCCTGCTCCCTATCGTCACCTGGCGTCACAGCCTGTCCACCTGACACACTCGTTAGCGTCACAGCCACAGCCTGTCCACGTGACACACTCGTTAGCGTCACAGCCACAGCCTGTCCACGTGACAACCCCCTCCTTAGCGTCACACCCCCTACCCTCCACACCCTGTTCAATACTCTGTTACCATGAATGTTTTCCTAGTTTACCGGCCCATTGTACTCCTGTCTGTTGCAGCTAGTGGAGGAGGTGGAGAAGATGAGGCTACAGCTGGCGACGCAGGAGGTGGTGAAGGATACCTCACACGACCAGCTGGCCACTGACCTCACCCTCTCCAGGCAAAGCCTGCTGCAGGTCAAGGCGCAGCTGCAGCTGGCAGAGAAGGTAAGATGGGTAGGTCAGCAGCTGGTTGGTACAGTTGGTCAAAGATACCAGCTGTGCCACCATAATGATACAAGGTGCCCAGCTGTAGTTATAACAGCAGACATTAAGTAAACGATCAGGTTGTCCTCGTTTTCTTATTGGTACACGAGTACGACCTATTTCCTGGCCAGGCTGTACGACGCCTAGTCGTGAGAGCACCCCAGCCACTCGCCCCTTGTAATGTCTTGGAAGTAAACTATCTGACTGCTGTGTTCTCATTGGCTGCGGGAATATCACGAGTAGGTTTTTTATATTCATCCTCCCTCCCCTCTCTCTATTCTCGTATTTTATTTTCATGACCCGAAACATTACGAAATTTGTAGATATCAGTCCCTCTGAAGCACCTCTTACATGATCTTACAACTTCCTTAGCGACCTTAGGCCGTGTCTGCACCCAATAAGGACATAATTCCCGTTATCGGGGACAGGAAGCCTGTAACTTAGGATTATCGAGGTCCCCCTAGGCCACCTACTAGGTCTTAGTTTTTACCACAGTTATCCAAGTAAGTGGGTTTACAGATCCAATGAAACATAGCTGATTTAATGAGCCATTCGCGGTTTCGCCTTAACTGATTATCCTTAAAATGAAACCCACACCACCTGACTAACTCTCCTGAAACAGCTAGGTGAGCAAAAAACAAAGGAGGCGTCATGTTGTTGCTGTTTTAGATTCAGCTACAGGGAACAAAGAGTTGCCAGTAGCACGGGCTATGATCATTAGACGTCGAGATGTAAGTCTGGTCCTAACCACACACTCAGACCTTCACACTCAGGAGAGTGCGAAAGACTTGGTGTAAATTCCTTACATAAATTTCACAAATACACAAGTGTGTGGGGTATTATCCTATGTTATTATGTCTGTGAGAACACATTACCACAATTTTATTTCGTCTGCCAACAGGAACTGGAGAGGAAGTTCTCCCAGACCGGAGCCTATCAGAACATGAAGAAGATGCTGAACAAGAAGAACGAACAGATCAAATCCATGAGGAAAAAGTTAGAAGTTTATGAGCCTGGTTCCGAAGACGTTACCGAGGACTGAGAGAGAGTGAAGTGAGGAGGAGAGTGAGGGAGTGGAGGCATATTGCTGCTTCCTCAGGAAACAAACATCTCGAAAGCATATCAGTCATTATAACACGGCAAATTTCGATTACATGCGAATGACGGACAGAATTTGTAACGTCTGAAGGTCCTCAGTAGTCCGGTAACTTTGCGTTACTCTAGGGGAGAGCACTAGGCCTGTCACACACTACCTTCCCCTAGTTAGTCAGACCTCACTATGGCGCACTGCTTCATGGCTGATGTTGCTCTGTGCTTCTTCTCTTTATGGGTGGTGTTGCTGTGCTTCTCCTCTTCATGGCTGATGTTGCTCTGTGCTTCTCCTCTTTATGGCTGGTGTTGCTGTGCTTCTCCTCTTTATGGCTGGTGTTGCTGTGCTTCTCCTCTTTATGGCTGGTGTTGCTGTGCTTCTCCTCTTTATGGCTGGTGTTGCTGTGCTTCTCCTCTTTATGGCTGGTGTTGCTGTGCTTCTCCTCTTCATGGCTGATGTTGCTCTGTGCTTCTCCTCTTTATGGCTGGTGTTGCTGTGCTTCTCCTCTTTATGGCTGGTGTTGCTGTGCTTCTCCTCTTTATGGCTGGTGTTGCTGTGCTTCTCCTCTTTATGGCTGATGTTGCTCTGTGCTTCTCCTCTTTATGGCTGGTGTTGCTGTGCTTCTCCTCTTTATGGCTGGTGTTGCTGTGCTTCTCCTCTTTATGGCTGGTGTTGCTGTGCTTCTCCTCTTTATGGCTGGTGTTGCTGTGCTTCTCCTCTTTATGGCTGGTGTTGCTGTGCTTCTCCTCGTTATATTTGGTTGATATTTGTACTTGGTTTCGATCCTATACTCACCTAGTTGTGCTTGCGGGGGTTGATTTTCGGCTCTTTGGTCCCGCCTCTCAACTGTCAATCAACAGGTGTACAGGTTCCTGAGCCTACTGGGCTCTATCTGATCTACAATTAAAACTGTTTATAGAGTCAGCCTCCACCACATTACTTCCTAATATATTCAATTTATTAACTACTCTGGCTCTAAAAAAATCTTTCTAATGTCGTTATGGCTCATTTGGGCACTCAGTTTCCACCTGTGTCCCCTAGTGCGTGTGCCCTTTGTGGTAAATAAACGGTCTTTGTCTACCCTAGCAATTCCCTTGAGAATCTTGTATGTGGTGATCATGTCCCCTCCCCTTAACTCTCCTGTCTTCCAGCGATGTGAGGTTTAATTCTCGTAGTTTCTCCTCATAGCTCATGCCCCTCAGCTCGGGCACTAGTCTGGTGGCAAACCTCTGAACCTTCTCCAATTTAGTTTATGCGTGAATATTTAGTTCGAGTTTGTGTGTTTGTTTCTCTCTACGATCCTCCTAGAAGGTGTCCGTAGTGTGTGAAACTCTCAGTGGTTCTCTCTTTCATTATATCTCTTATATATTATATATATAATGCTCCGAAAGGTGTACTCCGCGGCCTCGGCGTATATACACTGAGAGTATACTTTAGTCGTGAACTATGTTCATGGTTAAAGTGTATTTGGTGGTTGGTCAATACGATATTGTGGTGGCTTTAATACCTCTCCAGAGGTTGATAGGCTTTAGGTGACCACCAAACTACACCAACTGTGTGGAGAAAAGCATGCCGTTGAGGCCGAGAGCAGAGACGTTTAGGCCCGTGGGAGATCGCTAAAGATGATTGATTGATGAAGATTAAGTCACCCAAAAGGTGGCACGGGCACGAATAGCTCGTAAGTGGTGGCCCTTTTGAGCCATTACCAGTATCAATAGATGATACTGGAGATCTGTGGAGGTGAGACTTCACCCTGCGTGACGGGAGATGTCTCCCCGCTAAAGAAACCTTTGCATGGGGACTTTATAGCTCAATGTTCCAGCTGCTATTTCAACTTGCTGCTCTTTGCCGTCAAGTTTTACCATTGTTGAGTAGTAAGGTGGTGTTAAAACTGCTTTTTTTCGCACTTTGTAATCAACAACGGAGTTCATCCAATAAAATCAGCAGACTTCTAGATGTTACTACTGCTCGGCTTAGACTCGGTTACAAGTATCTCTGGGAATTCTCATTATCTGCTGATGTAGACCTGACCAAATGTAAACTGTGTCAACAAAATTATTCGCACATCCTCCGTCACTATGTGATGGAGTGCGAAAAGATACGTGAATTTAGAGACAATTCTATAACCAATGTTCCAGCGATGTGTAAATATTTCATTCAAAATGATCTGCTACCAGAAATTTTAACCAAATATCCCCAGTTTACTAACTGTAGGTAGTAACTAAGTGATTGTAACCTATCCACCGCTGCCCACTGGATGGGGGGGCGGTGTGCAGGATAAACATATCAATTGTGACACTAGCTCTCCACATATGTCAGTTGCTAAATTTAGAAACTTTAGATGTGGTCGATTTCGAACCTATTGTTGATGTGACGACTTATACTGAATTTTGAAACTAGTTCACCAAGATTGTAACTTGCTTAGCTAAATGAATTGTGGGGTTCAGTCCCTGAGCCCATTATGTGCCTCTGTAACCCTTTCCACTACCGCCCACAACATGGGTATGGGGTGCATAATAAATGAACTAAACTAACTAACAACGGAGTGTACGAATAGGTGAAGGGCCACGTCAGCTTGGACGAGCATAGCTCGAGCAATAGTTGACGTATATAAATATATATTATATAAGCACTGCATCATGAATTGTATTGATGAGTTATAGGTTCATCGCCTCCGTTCTCTGTGAGCATCGCTACTTCGTGACACACACTTGTGTATATTGTAAGCGCTACAGGCATATTTTTGTATTAATAATTATAGCTCTCTTTACTATACATAATATAACAACCTCCCAGTCACATACGAGTTTCTTTAGTGCCTTCATAAAGCTCAAGATTCTTTAAAGCTCAATTATTAATCTTACTTTTTCGGTCATATTTAACAACATATGTTTACAAGAAAGACTGCTACCAAAATATACTACATATATAATATATATATATATACATATATATATATATATATATATATATATATATATATATATATATATATATATATATATATATATATATATATATATATATATATATATATATATATATATATATATATGCTGTGAAAATATGGTGAGGTCCTGGACAATATTTACACTGCACACGACGTTCGTCACTGTTACAGTGTACACTCCACACTGTCATCCTCATCACCGTAACCACCTTCATTACACAGTCATCATCACCGTAACCGCCTTCATTACACAGTCATCATCACCGTAACCACCACCATGACCCCGGGCATCGCCGGGTACCCCATCTCGGCGTGTATAAAGTCAACGTTTCCAACGATCAATCATCATGTTGGAAATAACATGTAGGATGAAGCTTAGTGAGGATGGAGTCCGGAACTTTTCAATGTTAGCTGTTGATATGAATGGGGAGGAAGGGGGGAGGGGGTAGGGGGATTGACCCTGACCCGGAATGTCCTATGACCATCCCCCAACAACCACCAATCACCCTGCAAAGTTTGGTGAGGCTGGTGAATATAATAGCTAGGCACCGTTCCTTCACTCTCGCTTAATACCCCACAGCTCCTTGTCATCATACCCCAGCTTCTTGTCATCATACACCAGCTCCTTGTCCTCATACACCGGCTCCTTGTCCTCATACACCGGCTCCTTGTCCTCATATCCCAGCTCATTTTTCTCATACACCAGCTCCTTGTTCTCATACACCAGCTCCTTGTTCTCATACCCAAGTTCCTAGTCCTCATACCTCATCTCCTTGTCCACATACCTCATCTCCTTGCCCTCATATCCCAGGTCCTGGTCTTGTTTACCTTGTATTAATCAGTGTCTTTCACATCAAATATTTCCTCTGTTCGTGTACGCTGAATAAGACAAGCAAACAGCCAAGTGTACTCAGGGTGACCTTCCTTGACCTGACTGGGAGTGTCCATGACTCAAGCACATCAATATTCACCTTCAGTGTCCTAATACAGTGGCACTGACCGCCGACCCGCCGGCAACCTTTCACGTCACAGAAACACTTGCCTTGACCTTCCATGATCCAACACAGCACGAGAGGGGTGACCTTTGACCCTCCAGCAGCCTCCATTAGGGTTTAATTTCCAGTCGTGGCGGCCTGGGTTGCTCACACGCTGGGGTTAGCAACCAAGGCACACATGCAATTGCACAAATATTAAAAGGCCCTCCTCTTTCCTGTGGTGTAGTGTGACCCCCGAGTGGTGGTGTAGTGTGGCTTCATTTAAGAGGTGCCCCTTGGGAAGGGGTCATCGCCTCTCTTGACCCCTAACAAGTTCGTAAAATCATTTCCGATCACGCGGCCGAGCGCCACTTTCCCACCCCCGGGGGGCTGGTCTGTTTGGAACTTGCCCCTCACACCAGGAGGTCCTAGGCAGCTGCTCCGGTCCATAATCCCAGAAGGGGGGTCACACTGTGGGCCAAGAAGAGGCCAACATAAGAACTGCCTTTAGAAACTTGTGTAAGGAATCGTTCAGGACCCTGTATACCACTTATGTCAGACCAATCTTGGAATACGCAGCTTCAGCCTGGAGTCCATACCTAGTTAAACACAAGACAAAGTTATAAAAGATTCAGCGGGATGCCACCAGACTCGTCCCGGAACTGAGAGGTATGAGCTATGAGGAAAGGCTAAAGGAGCTGAACTTCACGTCCTTGGAAAACAGAAGAGTAAGGGAAGCTATGATAACCACCTACAAAATTCTCAGAGGAACTGACAGGGTGGACAAAGACAAACTCTCCAGCACGGATTGAACACGAACAAGGGGCCACAGGTGGAAACTTAGTACCCAGATGAGCCACAGAGACGTTAGAAAGAATTTTTTCAGTGTCAGAGTAGTTAGTAAATGGAATGCATTAGGCAGTGATGTGGTGGAGGCTGACTCCATACACAGTTTCAAATGTAGATATGATAGAGCCCAGTAGGCTCAGGAACCTGTACACCAGTTGATTGACAGTTGAGAGGCGGGACTAAAGAGACAAAGCTCAACCCCCGCAAGCACAACTATGCGAGTACAACTAGGCGAGTACTGTGTCAAGGGGGCTAACTATGGGATACTAAAAGTTTCTCGTCTCACAGGAAGATCAGGTAAATTCAGGTAAACACAGGGCATGTGATCAGTACACCGGGGCACTGGTAAACTTGCCTGGGTACTTGAGAAGCGGGATCTTTCTTCCGAGGGGCTCAATTATAAGGGAGTAATGTGAGTTTTTTCTATTGTGTTTTACCCCTATTAAAGTGGACCCACGTTATAATTCAGAGGGAGGCGTGGAGCGGCGGTGTTGGGTGGGTCGCCTGCTGGCTGACAAGCCGCTGGCCCTGCTGGAGTGAATGTGTAAACACCACCACTCTCACCCCCCGACCTCCCCCGTGAATCCTCCTCGGTCACACCTCCTACTCTCAGCCTACGCTCTCACTCTCTTACACTCACACTCAGTCTCGTTCTCACACACTCTCCACGCCCCGTCTCACATTCCCCCAACTCACCGCAGTGTCTCCCAATATCACACTCACTATGCTCCCTCAGCGCCCCACGTTACCCCTCCAAACACCATTCACTACGCCCCTCATGCAGGGTTTATAATGCCAATCAATCTCCGGGTATCAACCTCTGGCTTCACCAGCCGGCAGTGGTCCGGGGCCGTCGCCCCCAGCAGCTACCGGGGGACTGCTCCACATACAGAATTGTCCCCCCTCAGTTTGCGCTCTCTCTGGTGAAGATGGTCTCAGCGAGGGGGGACAAATACATTTTCTAAATTTTTACTTATTTTACTGATAGCACAGGCCGTCCGTAGGGCATTGTTATATTTACTTGTGTGCTATTTATAGGGTGGAATATGACCATTTTGTAGGGGCTGAAGACTTTCTTTGAGTCCTTATTTTGATCTCTGCACGAGAAAGTCAGAGGTTAATATATGAGAATGAGAAGAAAAACAGAGGAATAATTTCGATGAAGAGAGAAAACGATGTAACAGTTTCAACGCAGACTCAAACCAGGTCACATCAAAAGGCAAGAAGCAGTAAAGGAATGGGTGATAAAACGGATGATAAAGAAGAACATACATGTAGAACAAGGAAGAAATGCGCAGGAACTCTAAAAAAAAATAGGTTCCAGGTCTTCACAAGAGAGCAAGGTTCAGTGTGTGAACTAAGTGGAGAGTATCAAACCAAGCGTAACCGGAGGACGTTGAAATTACCAGAGACAATGAAAGGAGCCATCTCTTGGATGGCTCCTTGCCAGAAGCAAGGAGCCTAAGGAAGACAATATTTGAAACTCCCCGTGGATACAGTCACGGAGGATGACAAAGGGCAGAGCCTGGTGGAGCTCCACCGGTGACACTCCGTCACTGCTCTCTTTACTGTGGGCTCTGTACTCACTTTCCCTCGTGATGATGTCAGCGCTTAACCCCTGTATACACCAGCCCCAGAACACAGGGACCTCGCAGCATCTCTGAGGACTCACTAGGCTATCTTCTGTCCCCAGAGAGCGGGGGGTAGAGCGGCAGGTGTCTACTTCGGACACCTGGTTATCCAACCAGGTCATCGGGGTTCTCACCTGGACGAAAGCAATGGTATCGTGAAGCTCACGATACCATTTGTTTATAAGTTTACAAGTTACAACATTTTCAGCACTTCCTCTGCGAGTGCTATTAACTCGATGATGGTAACACTGGGCTGTTATGTTCACTTTGGGTATGATGACTATAGTTCTTCCCTAGTGCAATGTGGAGGACTCATCATGATGCCCGTCTCCTTTTCATTACATTTAAATGATCTGAACTTGATTTTAATTTTCCAGTTTTTTCCAAAAATGTTGTTTTATCAAGTTGAAAAAATTCTTTAGAATATGATGTTGCTTTCCTCGTAGCTCCTCAGATCCTGTGAGTTGGGTGGCCGGGGCCAAAGAAGAGCTGTTATGAGTGAGAGAGTGAGAGAGTGAGAGAGTGAGAGAGTGAGAGAGAGAGAGAGAGAGAGAGAGAGAGAGAGAGAGAGAGAGAGAGAGAGAGAGAGAGAGAGAGAGAGATCCGTCCGAAGAAGCAAGTCTCCGGCTTCAGAGAAATGGCCAACATCATCTTCCTATTATCTCCTGCCCGGCGAGGCAGAGTCGCTATCATCAGTCTGTCTTCGCGAGTCATCTCCTCCTGTGATCCTGCCCATGTAGCGTCCTGTCAAAACCTTGGAAAATAAATAACTTTGACGAAGGATTTTTTGACTGGATTTTTCTCTCGAGCAAGATGAGTCCTCATAGGAACCAGAGACTCACTCACGACGTCTGGGGCAAGGTGTGAGTAAGTGATCCTTTAGGAGCAGCAGTATTCACGAAGAAGACTCATCTGTTGCAAAACTTCCTCCCTGCCCCACAGCAACACAGGTGAAGCAACACAGGGACAAGAGATATATACGTTACAATAGACTTTGCAATGGTGTCAGAGCTAAGAGGGCTATGAGGACAGATCCACTGAACTAGATCTCATAACCCCAAAAGACAAAATAAAGAAGTGGGACATGACCACAGCATAAAGGATACTAAGAAAAAAAAAGACAAGGTGGACATGAACAGCTTTTTTAATATGTGAGAAAGTAGGATGGATGGACATAAGTGGAAGCTGAAACAGTAAATATGTCGAGGAAATGTAAGGACATAATCTTACGTCCCTGTACGGGTGGTCAACAGGTGGAACGTACCGAAAGAAGTTGTGGAAGCCGCCTCCATCCATAACTTTCAGGCCAGATTCGTACAAGAATTCATGTAGCAGAATAGTCAAGTTGTAAGGCAACAGGACTAGTGAGCGGGGCATAGCCAGTCACACCTCACTTCCCTGCTTTAACTGATAGGTAAGTACACAAAGGCAAGTACACCCCACCTCACGTCTTCCCTCACCCCCTCCCCTACACCCCTTCCCTATAACCCAACACCCCCTCCAACACCTCCACAACACCCCCCTACACCCCACCACACCCCCCCTACACCCCAACACATGTGTCTTGAAGACAAGGCGTAAAAATGTCTCCTCACCATTCTTCAAGATATCGACTGAGGTAAAAAAAACCTCCCTTAGATATGACCGGAATGTAATTACTGCCTCCTGGTGCCTCCTGAGGGGGGCACTGCTGCCTCTCCTCACCTCCCTCACTCACTCACTCACTCCCTCACTCCCTCCCTCACCCAACCTTCTCTCTCCAACACAATGCTATCTTCAACAATGTGCCGACTTCCATTGCTCTCACCAACAACCTGATGTTTCCTACACTATGTTGTCTCCAACACAATGTTGTCTCCAACACAATGTTGTCTCCAACACTACGCTGTCTCCAACAACTTGCTCTCTCCAAGTTCTTCTGGTCTTCTTCCGGTGAAATATTGGGGGATTAAGGGATTTATCGCAGGTATTGGACGAGTGTTTTGTGGTGTGTGTGTGTGTGTGTTTGTGTATGTGTACTCATCTATTTTTGCCTGAAGTATCGAGTATTTAGCTCTTGGACCCCGCCTTTCGAGCGGGGGTCCAAGACCTCAAGGTTTCGACCTCAAGCAGTGTAAAGGAGCAGTGAAGAGGTCCCTCACGTGTCTGTGGGATCGGTGGTGAAGCATCACTTGTGTTTGATGGGACCTTCACTGTGTAGCAGTTTGGGAGGACAGCAGAAGAGCCTTCTTGACTATTTTGGAGACCAACACAACACTATGCTGTCTCCAACACAATGCCGTCTCCAACACAATGCTGCCTCCAACACTGCCTCCAACGACATACAAGGTAGTGAGCCTCTAGGAGCAGAACAGAGGTTCATGGTGGTTACACACAATGTATAAGAGAAGTGCTTAATTGCTTATTGGCATGTAAGGCGCAGTGTAAGGTGAGAGATTTATTTATTTATACACGAAGGTACATTGGGATTGTGAGGATACATAGCATAGTGATTACATTCTTGTAAAGCCACTAGTACGAGCAGCGTTTCGGGCAGCATTTCTTTTGTGTTGGGGAATATTTATGCAGACGTTTCTGGCATTTCAGCCATAGGCTGAGTTTTACATACTTTGAGGGCTGAGTGTATAATGTTGTTGGGACAATCTTTCGACCTCACTTAGGGAGTAGTAAGTGGTAAGCCAAGAGTTGAGCAGCCACTTGATATGGACGCTTGGTAAAGCCGGGATATGATATTGGGTTGCTACCAGGCTGTAGCAGCTTAGAATGTTGTATGTTAATATTTCATCTTTGTTCATTAAATGTGTATTGTTAGCTGGTTTTTGCTCTTGTCTTAATGAGGCTTCCCAGAAAGCAGGAGAAAAAGGATCACAGCTGTGGACAGGGTGGCAGAGAATACTAATCCGTAAAAGGGGAATTTAGATCATTCCAAACAAGGAGAGAGTGGGGAGTCACGGCGGCTCAAGTAGGGTGTGTACATAGGACAAAGAGGCCAGTGTTGGAGCCGCACCCCTAGATATGCGATGCTGAACCCCTCTCCAAGATCAAGAGGCGTACAGGGTGATCTCCTGAGAAAACTTCAAGCGCTCCAGAGTTCATTGCTGGTCGACCGAGGGGTAGCGGGAGAGTGGCTGCCGAGGTCGGTTGTCTGTTCCGGCAGGGAGTGGTTGGGGGGATGTTGTACACCTGTAACAGTCTGGTGCAGCAACCAGAGCTCTCTTTGGAGGTTTAAGTTCCATTAGCCTCAGGTCAGAACAACGGTTTAAGGAGGTTGAAAGGAGTTTTTTTGGAGGTTTAAGTTCCATAACCCCCTCAGGTCAGAACAGGAGGTGGAGCACCAATGTCTAAGGTAAACCATACAGGTGGAGCACAAATGTCTAAGGTAAACTGCACGGGGGAAGATGGGTAGAACACCAAGGTAAACTTTCTTCCTCCCCAGCGCTCCCCCCTTGCTCCTTCCCCTCGCCCCTCTCCTCGATCCTATTCTCCCTCTTGCTTCTTTCATCTTCCCCTCTCATTCCAATTTCAATTCCTAATACCAATTTCCGCCATATACGTCCTTCCCCTTCTTGTCTCTCCCCTCCCATTTCTTTCCCCCCTCACTCCCAGCTCCCCCCTCCCCCACTCCACTCCACGTTAAGCTCCTGGCCCCCAGCCCTGGCCCCTACCTTCAAGGGACCCAGTCGAGGACCTAAGCCGCCCCCACACACGCAATCAGTCCCAAAAACTCGTAATTAAAAAGGGAAGATTACCCGCCGCGGATCTTACTTAAAACCTTCCACGGAAATTAAACTCGACCATTTTTCCGTTTTAATTAAAAAAAAGTGCCACTTGGCTCCTTTCTGCCGCTGAAAAATAGAAATAAACGAGTTTTTAATCGCATGTTCTTGTGGGCGGCGCTGTGGAGAGGTTATATAAGTGGTCTGCCGAGATGCTGGGGGAGGGTGAAGTGGTCTGCTGAGACGCTGGGGAGGGTGAAGTTGTCTGCTGTGTAGTTGGGGAGAAGGAATGTCAAAGCTGGGAATGAATAAAAAGTACAGACACCAGCAAGAAGACTGGTACCAGAGCTAAGAGGTTTAAGCTACGAGAATAGGCTACAGAATGTCGTTTGAACGTCAGAAGAGTTAAATTGGTACACAGGAGGAAGAGCACAGCTAGTCGGAGGGGCATTAAGACCTGTAATACATCTCAGTTGCCTTAGATACTCTTAGGTATAAGTACCAGCACCGTCCCTACCACAACCACCACTACCACCATCTGAGGTCGCCACCACCACCACCTGGAGTCGTCACCACCATCTGAGGTCACCACCACCACCACCTGGAGTCGTCACCACCATCTGAGGTTGTCACCACCACCACCTGGAGTCGTCACCACCATCTGAGGTCACCACCACCACCACCTGGAGTCGTCACCACCATCTGAGGTTGTCACCACCACCACCTGGAGTCGTCACCACCATCTGAGGTTGTCACCACCACCACCTGGAGTCGTCACCACCATCTGAGGTTGTCACCACCACCACCTGGAGTCGTCACCACCATCTGAGGTCGTCACCACCACCACCTGGGGTCGTCACCACACACCAACAACGACCCCCTCCCCCAGCAGCAGCCTGGCGAGCGGGGAGGCAGATGATGGTGTACAAAGTTGGCACTTGTCCGGAGAAATATTGGAGGAGCAGGCAGGACTTACGGCACCATTATGGTGCCAATACAGGCACGACTCCCGCCAGCTGGTGCCAGCTTTCATCGGGGTATAAACCTCGCCATCTGGCACCCTCAACTTCAGCCGGAGCGGCTCAACCAATTAGCCTTTCTCAAAGGCTTGACTAACTTAGATCCTTCAGTAACATTAACAAGAGACTGAAACAGGACCTCGGGCAGGATTGCTAAACAATGATTCCAACAACACCGGTTTTCTCCAATTGTGAATCACGGAAAATAAACTGTTTACAATAGAACTGCTGCTTGGACGGTCTGATGCGCACAGCGTCTCAAGCCGTTTCAAGTGTTTCAAGTTTCAAGGCGACGGTGGTTTGTCTCGTTACCAAGGCTGCCAGGGCCCTTAACGGCACCCTTAATACCACGTGATCCAAGGACACGGACTCTAATTTTATCCCTCTTGTTCATTAGTTGGTAGCCAGTGAGTCTTTAATTAGGCGCGCGAATGTACGCGAGTTTCTCCGGCTTCTTGCAGATATTTAGTGTTGAGGGTGTGTGGTGGGGTGTGGTGGGGGTGTGTGGTGGGGTGGGATGTGTGGTGTGGTGGGGATGTGTGGGGTGGGGATGTGTGTGGTGGGGTGGGTGTGTGTGTGGTGTGTGTGTGTGTGGGGGGGATGTGTGGGGTGGGGATGTGTGGGGTGGGTGTGTGTGGTGTGGTGGGGTGGGTGTGTGTGTGTGTGTGTGTGGTGGGATGTGTGGTGTAGTGGGGATGTGTGTGGTGGGGATGTGTGGGGTGGGTGTGTGTGGTGTGGTGGGGTGGGTGTGTGTGGTGTGGTGGGGTGGGGGTGTGTGTGGGGTGTGTGTGGTAGGTGTGTGTGTGGTGGGGTGTGTGTGGTGTGGTGTGTGGGGTGTGTGTGTGGTGGGATGTGTGGTGTGGTGGGGATGTGTGTGGTTGGGATGTGTGGGGTGGGTGTGTGTGGTGTGGTGGGGTGGGGGTGTGTGTGGGGTGTGTGTGTGTGGTGGGTGTGTGTGTGGTGGGGTGTGTGTGGGTGGTGTGTGTGTGTGTGGTGGGGTGTGTGTGGGTGGTGTGTGTGTGTGTGGTGGGGTGTGTGTGGTGTGTGTGTGTGGGGTGGGGGTGTGTGTGTGTGGTGGGGGTGTGTGTGTGGTGGGGATGTGTGTGGTGTGTGTGTGTGGGGTGTGTGTGTGTGTGTGGGGTGTGTGTGTGTGTGTGGGGTGTGTGTGTGTGTGTGGGGTGTGTGTGTGTGTGTGGGGTGTGTGTGTGTGTGTGTGTGTGTGTGTGTGTGTGTGTGTGTGTGTGTTGGGTGTGGGTGTGGTGGGGATGTGTGTGTAGTGGGGTGTGTGTGTGTGTGGTGGGGATGTGTGTGGTGTGTGTGTGCTCACCTAATTGTGCTTGCGGGGGTTGAGCTCTGGCTCTTTGGTCCCGCCTCTCAACTGTCAATCAACTGTTACTAACTACTACTATTACTACTATTTTTTTCACACCACACACACACACACACACACACACACACACACACACACACACACACACACACCAGGAAGCAGCCCGTGACAGCTGACTAACTCCCAGGTACCTATTTATTGCTAGGTAACAGGGGCATAGGGTGAAAGAAACTCTGCCCAATGTTTCTCGCCGGCGCCCGGGATCGAACCCGGGACCACAGGATCACATGTCCAGCGTGCTGTCCTCTCGGCCCCTTGTGTGTGTATGTTAGGAAGAAATATATGTAGTAGACATAATAGATGAGTGATAAAGTGGTCAGAATGGCGGGGGTCCAAGAGCTAATAGCTCGATTCTGCAGATACAAGTAGTAGATACTCGCCATGTCTACCCACCTTTTTTCCTGACCGTCCTCTTATCCACTTACCCTCTAATTCACTCTACACCAACCTTCATCAACTCTGCCGTCTACGATCAACCATTCGATCAACTCAGCCAAGCCATCTCAGGACTCTAGCAATTGATCAACTTTCACACTCCACATCTCTCCTTGATAGTCATTTCTTACTCTATGTACAAGTATCCTAAGTGCACAAAGACAGCCTGTTGTAGAGAGGACTGGAGGCCGTCCTTATGCACCTTGGATCACCTTCTAGTGTGGCGATAAGAGCCAGAGGCGAAGACCGGCGAGTCTTACTCCACTCGCCCACAAATATTCGGTCAACTTTAAGGGCAGGTGTCCAATCGTGGCTCGGCTTGCCAACAGGAACTGTCCAACAGGGAAGATATAGGTTCGTGAACCCGCAACAGAGCCACAGGGTTTATACCTACAGCAGTCGAACTCTCAAATCCAGGGGTCGCATCCCAGTGCTTTACCCTGGGGCTGTCCCACCTTCTACTGGTCGGCACTCACTTGCCCCTTCACAGTAGGGGAGAGAGAGAGATTGCTGGAATAGAAAGAATACACAGCACACGGCACGCATCAGACTCGATGAAGCACCTGAACTATTAGAACCATCGCAAAGCTCTCAAACTGTACTCTCTCATCAGAGGAGACGAGAGAGAGAGAGAGAGAGAGAGAGAGAGAGAGAGAGAGAGAGAGAGAGAGAGAGAGAGAGAGAGAGAGAGAGAGAGAGAGAGAGAGAGAGAGAGAGAGAGAGAGAGAAGGATCACATAATACATACATGGGAGATACTGGAGGGCCAGCTCACAGGTATACACAGTGGAATAACAACATACTGGGACAAACAACATGGTAGGCAGAACAGAGCCACTGAAGATTAGAGGAGCCATAGGTATAATGGTGGAACACAATATGAACATCAGAGGTCAACGACTGTTCAATATCATCCCAGCAAACATAAGAAATATTGCCGGAATAAATATTTTCATAAAAAAAATTAAAAATACAAAATTGACAGCTTCCTGCAAGTGTTGAACCAATTAGATTGTAGTGGATATACTAATGTAGTTGGCCTGCGGGCTGCTCCAAGCAACAGCCTGGTGGACCAAGCTCTCACAAGTCGAGCCTGGCCTCGGGCCGGGCTTGGGGAGTACAAGAACTCCCAGAACTCAACCCCCCGGAACTGTTCGTGTTGTGTGTCATTGTATTCCCCCAGACATGTTGTAGGCCATAAAATGCAGTTATTCTTCGGAGGGTGAGAGAGAGGCTGGTGGGGCTGACATTACCTTCATGTTGACGAGCTGAGGGAGCACTGTGAGGGTGTACTGTGAGGGTGTGAGGGTAAAAACCCCGCTACCCCACAGGCCGCCCCTCCCAAACTCCACAGGGATAGTCCCCAACCACCCAATATAACATTTCTTCACCACCGTAGTCAACCCCCTGGCCTCATGACCAACCCCCTGGCCTCATGACCAACCCCCCGGCCTCAAGTGCCTGAGAAAATAGGCCTACAGGTTCCAGAAGAGGCGATGGGAGGTCAGCATCGCTGAGACACACCCAACAGCCTGCTGGAACATAACCGAAGCCACTGCAGTTACAAATATGAGTGCCACTGAGATTTAACGACACCTGGCCTGTACGACCCGTTGGGTCTGAAGCCAGCCTTAACCCACTGAATGTACCGAGTCATTTCCCTCTGCTCAGTTCTAATGCTGGTGCCGTCACGCTCAGTCAGCCTCAAGGCACTGTGGGGGTCCTAGCAAGCACCCAGCGCCTCGTGTTCTGTTAAGCCAATTCGACCATCTTTTTCAACCTCTTCTCGTTTCTCCCCTTAAACGCGTAGTAAGTGCTTGGTTTGCACTGTTGATCCTGTTGCAGAGTAGTCTACGCCACTGACATACAACTGAGCGACTCGAGATAAACACGGTTCTATGTTTGATGACTATGTTGCCTCATGGCTGGAGACGACAGCTGCCTCATGGGCTCATGAGATGAGTCTATCCGTGGGAGGGTTCTGGCCTGACCCCCGGCAAGGTAAACATTGTCTTAATTAATGAAAGGTGATACTGGGTTACGGTAAGCAAAGACTTTACTCCTCTGCTTCCCTTCCCTGCTTCCCTTCCCTTGCTGCCCCTCCCCTGCTGCCCCTCCCCTGCTGACAGGTGCTGGGAGTCGGGAAACGAGCAACTTTATCACCATATTGATACTGGAAAGATCAATAATTTAACCCAAAATCGTACACAAAATTACATTTAAACATGGCATACACTGACCTTAATGGCACCGAGCACCGTCATTTGTTTTAAACACTAAGATTAAAGTCACACCAGTATTAACCCCATTGTAATAATTAGAGTATTAATAATCACTGCATGCCCTCTCTCCTCTAAAAGAAAAAAAACATATTTTGATTTAGTGATCCACGTAACTTGTTCCCAAAACCGGTTTTGAGTATAACACGTCCTCAACCTGTTCTTTGGGTCAGTACCCTGTGTAACCACCTCAGGAGAGGTTGTTTTAAGGCATCTGTTATGGCCACTATGGGCCAGTAACCGGGTTCTTGATGGTATAACCTCTTTTGCGATATCCGACCCCAAGTCGGTAGTAAACTTTCATGAAACTGGCTGTATCAAGCAGTAGTGCAATGAATAAACAAGGGGGGGGGATAAATAAAATAAATAAATGCATAAATAATATTGGTTCATAATCGCTCTCTAGATACTCACTGGCAGAGGGCTTCAGCAACACACTGACAGGGGGTCTCAAACATACACAGGGGTAGCGGACACCCTGGAAGAAGCCTCTAACAGTTTGTTAGCAACACTTCACAAATAGACACATTACTGTCTTCCTTAACTGTTAGAAACCAATCCCGGGTACGTCGATCTTCAATAACACCGTATATCAGCAGGTAACACACAGCTTGGATCGACGGCGGCTTACTTAGCCTTCTCGCAGGACCAAGCTAAGAGTTCGTGGACTGCCTAAGGGAAACCTGGCTCCTCAGCTCAATTGCTTCCATATGTCATCTCTGTGGACATAAACATATCATTAATTAGATGGACAGTACACTGGGTGACCCTGGGATAACACTCGTCCACTGGGGGGGTTGACATTGTGACGTGTAGCCACAACCTAGATGGCGCTGATCGGGATACGCAACCCACCAGAGGTCAGCCACATCGACCTCGATCCTCTTCGGACTGGGGGAGGAAACTGGAGCCATTCACCGCTGCCCCGCCACTACCAACAGATGGCGTTGTCTACATGTCGTCCAATACTAGGGGGAGTTGAAGTGCAGACCCATAGATGGCGTTGACATTGCCACGCCACACTCCGACGATGGTGTCGATATAAGCTAGTGCTGTGTGGTCCATATTCCATGGTAATGATATCTGAATCTATACATCTATACATCCCGTTATGCTGTAATGGCATCAGAGCCTTTATCCGGTCGAGTAGTAATGGTACCAGAGCCTATACTCGACCATGACTCGGTCAAGTAGTCATGTTATCATAATCTAATACCAAACTCCACACTCCACATCCTCACCTAATACAAAACAAAAAACAAAAACATCAGAACAGATAATTTTCGAACAAATCTATTGAGCTGGAAACTTTCAAAGACTCACATCAATTGTTTATATATATATATATATATATATATATATATATATATATATATATATATATATATATATATATACATATATAAATATATATATATATATATATATATATATATATATATATATATATATATATATATATATATATATATATATATATATATATATATATATATAAAAGCTTTAGAAGCTTTTTAGAAGCGTTTTAGAAGCTAAATACGCGGAATTTCAATAGAACCCCCCCCCCCCATTGGAAGAGTTTGGTGGCGGTATAGCATTAGGGGTGGACGCTGGGGGTCCGGGGTTATTAAGAGGGTACACGACTCTCCACTCAATCCCCAAGTCCCCCTCCAACCCCCCCCCCCCCCGCAAAAAAAAACTTAACTCTTTTTCCCTATTTATTTTTCATTCAACTTTTCCCTTTCATCCCCATTTGCGTCAGTGAATCATAGCAATGCTGGAGAATTAGGCAATTTTACGACATAGAGATTTGCAAGAGGGAAAGGGGAGGGAATTATTAGGGGGGGGGGGAAAGCGCCATGCCATTACGACTATATATAGCACTTGGATAAGGGGTCAGGATAAGGATTTGGGATGGGACGCGGGTGGGGAGTGGGGGATGGAATGGTGCCCAACCGTTTTGACGTTCGGGGGGGTGGGGGGGGTCCTGACCTCTTCAAAGTGTTATATAGTTGCAGTGGCTTAGTGCTTTCTCCTGATAATTATCCTACCTCACTTCACATCGTAAGGATATAACAACATATATTTTGATATGTTCATTATGAACATTGCTGTAATATGGCAACATGTTCACCAAGAACATGCTGTAATATGGCAACATGTTCACCAAGAACATGCTGTAATATGGCAACATGTTCACCTAGAACATGCTGTAATATGGCAACATGTTCACCTAGAACATGCTGTAATATGGCAACATGTTCACCAAGAACATGCTGTAATATGGCAACATGTTCACCAAGAACATGCTGTAATATGGCAACATGTTCACCAAGAACATGCTGTAATATGGCAACATGTTCACCTAGAACATGCTGTAATATGACAACATGTTCATTATGAACATGCTGTAATATGGCAACATGTTCACCAAGAACATGCTGTAATATGGCAACATGTTCACCAAGAACATGCTGTAATATGGCAACATGTTCACCAAGAACATGCTGTAATATGGCAACATGTTCACCAAGAACATGCTGTAATATGGCAACATGTTCACCAAGAACATGCTGTAATATGGCAACATGTTCACCAAGAACATGCTGTAATATGGCAACATGTTCACCAAGAACATGCTGTAATATGGCAACATGTTCACCAAGAACATGCTGTAATATGGCAACATGTTCACCAAGAACATGCTGTAATATGGCAACATGTTCACCAAGAACATGCTGTAATATGGCAACATGTTCACCAAGAACATGCTGTAATATGGCAACATGTTCACCAAGAACATGCTGTAATATGGCAACATGTTCACCAAGAACATGCTGTAATATGGCAACATGTTCACCAAGAACATGCTGTAATATGGCAACATGTTCATTATGAACACTGCTGTAATATAGGAGAACGTGAGCTCAACACAGCTTGTTGTTGATCCATATTGTGCCACGGTGAGCCCTGCCTACCTGGCTCTGGGTGCTGGGACCGTCACTTGGGACTCCCGGCCAATGTCCCCACACAGCTTGGGACTGCCAGCCAGTGTCCCCACACAGCTTGGGACTTCCAGCCAGTGTCCTCACAGCTTGGGACTTCCAGCCAGTGTCCCTACACAGCTTGGGACTCCCAGCCAGTGTCCCCACACAGCTTGGGACTCCCAGCCAGTGTCCCCACACAGCTTGGGACTCCCAGCCAGTGTCCCCACACAGCTTGGGACTTCCAGCCAGTGTCCTCACAGCTTGGGACTTCCAGCCAGTGTCCCTACACAGCTTGGGACTCCCAGCCAGTGTCCCCACACAGCTTGGGACTCCCAGCCAGTGTCCCCACACAGCTTGGGACTCCCAGCCAGTGTCCCCCACACAGCTTGGGACTCCCAGCCAATGTCTCCCACACAGCTTGGGACTCCCAGCCAGTGTCCCCACACAGCTTGGGACTCCCAGCCAGTGTCCCCACAGCTTGGGACTCCCAGCCAGTGTCCCCACACAGCTTGGGACTCCCAGCCAGTGTCCCCACACAGCTTGGGACTCCCAGCCAGTGTCCCCACACAGCTTGGGACTTCCAGCCAGTGTCCTCACAGCTTGGGACTTCCAGCCAGTGTCCCTACACAGCTTGGGACTCCCAGCCAGTGTCCCCACACAGCTTGGGACTCCCAGCCAGTGTCCCCACACAGCTTGGGACTCCCAGCCAGTGTCCCCCACACAGCTTGGGACTCCCAGCCAATGTCTCCCACACAGCTTGGGACTCCCAGCCAGTGTCCCCACACAGCTTGGGACTCCCAGCCAGTGTCCCCACACAGCTTGGGACTCCCAGCCAGTGTCCCCACAGCTTGGGACTCCCAGCCAGTGTCCCCACACAGCTTGGGACTCCCAGCCAGTGTCACCCACACAACTTGTTGATGGTCCAATTAATGGATCGAATAGTCGTCGTGTCTCCCTTTCCTGATGCGAGGTCTGACCATCATACACTCAGCCACGTTACTGGTGCGAGGCACTCAGGCCAGATGACTATATAGACGGTGTGTGGTGGTGTAGGTAAAGGGTGTGTGGTGGAGAGGCACGGTTGTGGTGGAGGGACAAGGTTGTGGTGGAGGGGCAAGGTTGTGGTGGAGGGGCAAGGTTGTGGTGGAGGGACAAGGTTGTGGTGGAGGGGCAAGGTTGTGGTGGAGGGACAAGGTTGTGGTGGAGGGACAAGGTTGTGGTGGAGGGACAAGGTTGTGGTGGAGGGACAAGGTTGTGGTGGAGGGACAAGGTTGTGGTGGAGGGGCAAGGTTGTGGTGGAGGGGCAAGGTTGTGGTGGAGGGGCAAGGTTGTGGTGGAGAGGTAAGGTTGTGGTGGAGGGACAAGGTTGTGGTGGAAGGACAAGGTTGTGGTGGAGGGGCAAGGTTGTGGTGGAGAGGTAAGGTTGTGGTGTGGTGGAGCGGCGGAGGGCCGGGTCGACGAGCCACACTCCTGTACGCCTTGGCGGCAGATGTTTACACGCGTCCTCAGATCTAATTCCAAAAGGAGGATGTCTAACCGGAAAAAAATGACACCTGATTGGCGCAAAGTGAGACGAGAACAAGGTCATTAGGGAGGCATGTTGTGAGGGCAGGCGTGGCGGGTCCTTGAGGGGTGTAAACACCAGCCCTTAGGTCTGGCTGGCTGGTGCAGTGTGCAATGGTGCAGAGGCAGTAATGTCTTCAGGAAGTTCCCTCATCATTGTGCACTGGAGGCGTGGGGGGGGGGGGCAGAGGGGTTAGGGGTAGTGGCAGGTGGGGGTAGAGGTGGCGGAGAGGTGTGTGTTGTGAGGGGGGGGGATAGGGGGGCGAGAAAGGGGTGTTAGTGGAAGAGAAGTCAGAACCGGAATATCTGCGAACATGAATCAGAGCATCGTGTAAAGAAACTGTCAGGTATCACCCTAACATGGAAAAGGGGGGGAGAAGATGGAAGAAGACGACGTACAATAAGAATAAATAAATGATTAGCTCCTTCAAAAAATGTCCACGGGAAAAAGGTGGTGTCGGAGAGCTTCGTAGCGCGGATTGACAGAGAGAGCGCGACCAATACCTCACACGCGCGGAAGAATTTAATAGTGAGATTCCCGGAGGCTGTGATCGATGCTGGGTGATGATGATGAGCCGAGAACAGGGTGGAGAAGGCGGGTATCTGGGCGCTCTAGCAGCGCGACAAACAAAAAGGTGGAGATTTATATACCCATCTTGCTTCCGGGGATCAAAGTCCTTATACTTCCTGGTCTATCACCGGACCTCCTGATTGGTCGCTTAAAGCAAGGCCCGGGGGCCGCTGGGAGCCCAAACTCTCACCAAACAGTATAATTTCTGTAGTCTACGAACTATGACATCCCAATCATTTAATTGCAGGAACACAGCTTCAAGCTAACAATTAACCATATTTATTAACGCGGTAAATTTACGGCACCTCACAGTCCGTTATGTCCCACCTGTGCTCACACTCAAGCGGGAACACAGAGTGAACATATAAGCAATCAAGTGGCAACAGCTACTTTAATCTCTCACGGGGGAGGGGGGGGGGGGACTCTTCTCGTCATTATATAAAAAGGAAAGTATACAAGTTATTTTGCCTCACTGAAATAACCGGACTCCGGATAACAGGACGACCGGTTTCAGCAGGGGAAAAGTGCTCAAATAATCTATATGAATAAAAATGTGAATGTTCGTTTGTTTAAATAGTTAATCACCGAAAGTTCTTCATCGATTGTTTTGAAATTTTTACACAACGTTCCATTCACACCCGAGCAAGTTTTTATATAAATAATATATATATATATGTCACGTCTGTGACGGAAAAAAACATTTTTTTTTAAACTGTGTTTTTCATGTTTTCGTGTGAGGGGAAATCTTCGAAATCTCTTTACCGATTGTTTCGAAATTTTGACACAACGTTGCATTTGAGTAGGTGCGTGTTTTTATATACCTACTATATAGATGCCACACCTGTGACAGGTAAAAACGTTTTTTTTTTAAACAGCGCCATCTGTTGCACATAATAGCAACACACACTATATTTAATGTTACGATTCCATTTGAATATTTCCAATTGCATTGATAAATTTAATTTAGATTTAATTATTTTGTGTGACATTGCATTGGAATTGAGCTGTGTTGTTTACCCATACTGTTCATTTTGTGAGTATAGTTTATTTTTTTATTTTTTTTATTTTTTTCATTTCGTTTTTCAACTGTTCTACTTATTTTTCAGTGATGGGAACATCAGATCATTTGATGTTCCCATTTTTCTGGAGCAGCGGCTCCACCACTGGCAGCTTCTCCACCACGAGCAGCTGCTCCACCACAGGCAGCTGCTCCACCTCGAGCAGCTTCTCCACCACTGGCAGCTGCTCCACCACTGGCAGCTGCTCCACCACTGGCAGCTGCTCCACCACAGGCAGCTGCTCCACCACTGGCAGCTGCTCCACCACAGGCAGCTGCTCCACCACTGGCAGCTGCTCCACCACAGGCAGCTGCTCCACCACTGGCAGCTGCTCCACCACTGGCAGCTGCTCCACCACAGGCAGCTGCTCCACCACTGGCAGCTGCTCCACCACAGGCAGCTGCTCCACCACAGGCAGCTGCTCCACCACTGGCAGCTGCTCCACCACAGGCAGCTGCTCCACCACTGGCAGCTGCTCCAGTCACTTCTAAGGCTACAAAGCGTGTCCCGGACTGCAGATGGTGACTTAGACTCCCAGTTCACGTTTACAGAGAGGACGGTCGGCAGCCACTATAATAGCCATTGATTAACTCAATCATTCAGCACGAGACTTTCAGATAACATTCAGCACGAGACTTTCAGACAACATTCAACACGAGACTTTCAGACAACATTCAACACGAGACTTTCAGACAACATTCAACACGAGACTTTCAGACAACATTCAACACGAGACTTTCAGACAACATTCAACACGAGACTTTCAGACAACATTCAACACGAGACTTTCAGACAACATTCAACACGAGACTTTTAGACAACATTCAGCACGAGACTTTCAGACAACATTCAACACGAGACTTTCAGACAACATTCAGCACGAGACTTTCAGACAACATTCAGCACGAGACTTTCAGACAACATTCAGCACGAGATTTAAAAGACACGGTACCAAATTAGTTTCACGAATCTTAAAGGATTTCTCAAAGTCATTCCTAATCATAACAGGAAGGAAGGAAGCTATCAGGGGGGGGGGGGAGCGCCAAGCCATTACGACTCTATAGCACTTGGAAAGGGGTCAGGATAAGGATTTGGGATGGGACGGGGGGGGGGGGAGGAATGGTGCCCAACCACTGGGACGGTCGGGGATTGAACGCTGACCTGCATGAACCGATACCGTCGCTCTACCGTCCACCCGAAGTGTTCTCAATACTTCTTTAGTAATTTCAATTTTCAAGCTCTCCCCCTCCCCCTGCCTCTCTTCCTCTTTCGAAGCTCTCTCTCTCTCTCTCTCTCTCCCATTTCTCTTCCTCCTGTCTCCTATCCTTCAGGGAACTAGTGTAGTACCTCCCGCTCCCGCCCGCGCGCGCCTACCACCTCACACTGTAGGCCGGACAAAGGAGGCCTAAGTTGATACGGCCTATTTTACAGGCCTATAGTAGTACCTGGAACACCCCTCCAATATCACATTCCATGATCAACTAACTTGTTGGCAGAGCAACGCCTTGATACGGTCACTACCGGGACACCTTACAGTGAAACCCTCTACAGTGCAGGGAGGCGGTGGAGGCGTGGGTGGTGCAGACACTGGTGGCAGCCGCTCACTGATCTACACAGCCAAACACCAGCCAATTGCCTCCATGAGCTCTCACCTGATAGCAAGCGCCGCCACGACCTATTAATTTGCATATTAACGATAATCTGGTTAATATCCAACTTCTAGCAAACGCTGAGTGATATAGTTCCTAATTATGGCATGATATTGATAATATATGTTGTATAGTTTATACATAGTTTCAGGGTATATATAAATATATACCCTGAAACACCCCCAGTTATATTATATATATGGCCAGAAAGGTCTTATGATGAGCCACATAGCTAGCCACACCCAGGTGAGGCTGGCTAAGGGACTCAACACCGCTGAGTGCACACACGGGTGTGGAGCTTGCAGCCTTAAGTCTCTGAAGGAATTTATCGACTTATTGCAAGAGGTCGCAGGCATCGGGTGTGAGATCTTCCCGGGATGCTGAGTCGCTGCTCACCAACCTGGATGAGATTATTGGAATGATGCTGCACGAAAGAGACACCTTTCCTGACTTGTATAAACTAGAACCTATCACAGGTACAACCTAGATAGGTTGTACCATAATTGGTACAAACTATCATGCTCAGGACCAAGCCAAAATACCCAGCTCACACCTCATCTACTGCTCCATCTAACATCAACTTGGGGTAACACCTTCACTTCACCTCATCCTACTAGAATAATATGCTCTGCAGCTTCAGCTATTACGGGGCTATTCATGCCCATGCCACCTCTTGGGTGGCTTAATCTTAATCAATCAATCAGCTAACACAGATCCATTTTCCCTTTTGCATCAGAAGATAATGAGAGCGGCAACAAAATGCGTCATCAATCAGGCCAAATTGTAAAGCCATATCCACATAAAGACACAGTATATATATATTTTATACGATAATAAGGCGGTGGCGATTTTCAACTATGATATGTTCGGAAGGTGTGTAAGGTTGGGGGTGTGGGGGGTGAGAGGGGGTGTGTCAACGCCCACACACACCCCCACCCACCCCAACACCCACGCCCCTACATCTCCTCCAGCCTCACTAAAGTCTTGCCCTGCCTCATTCTTCCCGCCCTCCTCCTGCGTCCTCTTCTCTCAATGTTTCTCTCACCTGCACCTCCTCTCCTTCCTTCCCCTTTCCAGTTCTTTGCGAAAGTATTCTCCTCCGCGCCTCCCATCGCCGCCACGACATCAGTTAAGAATCCGCAGACACTTCGCTGGCTCCTTGCTCTGTGTCCCTCGCAAACTTGGACATTTTTAAGGCATCTGGGCGGGCTGGAGAGGGCTGGTGAGGGCTGGCGGTGGCTCGAACCCTTTTTGCTGCTACTGTCGGACAGGCTGTAGGGCCATTAGAAGCCCGACAGGCTTCTAATGACCCTACAAACCTGTTTCTTAGACACACCCAGGTCTCCAAACTTTCCCTGGGTCAACTAATGACCTTCCACAGGATACACGCCCTTAACAGTTACCTAATTCCCGGGTATCTATTTCCCGCTAGGTGGACAGAGGTATCAGGTGTAAGAAAAGAGGCGTCCAACCATTTCTGTCGCGTCCAGGAATATGGAATCTAGGACTCTCGATTGTGAGTGGAAGACGTGGACCACTGCGATACAGAGCCTGCTGGAGAAGGTACTGGGGGGCCTGGTACCAGACACAGCCGGGTCGGCAGGCAGTACCAGAGGTACCGGGGAGCCCTATACCTCCCGCCTGAGTCTCCAGGCTCTGGTAGGAAGCTCTGGTGGGAGGCTCTGGTGGAAGGCTCTGGTGGAAGGCTCTGGTGGGAGGCTCTGGTGGAAGGCTCTGGTGGAAGGCTCTGGTGGGAGGTTCTGGTGGAAGGCTCTGGTAGGAGGCTCTGGTGGAAGGTTCTGGTGGAAGGCTCTGGTGGAAGGCTCTGGTGGAAGGCTCTGGTAGGAGGCTCTGGTAGGAGGCTCTGGTGGAAGGCTCTGGTAGGAGGCTCTGGTGGGAGGCTCTGGAGGAAGGCTCTGGTAGGAGGCTCTGGTGGGAGGCTCTGGTGGAAGGTTCTGGTAGGAGGCTCTGGTGGAAGGCTCTGGTGGGAGTATATTCGAAAATCAGCTTAATTATAAAGCGATTAGATGGCATGCGAGCGGACTTTGTGGGAGCCGGTGTTGAAAACCCTCTATTATGCTCAATATAACAATATGCACATTTTAAACAATATCATTATCTCTATTATGACCATATTTAATAATATTATTATTATTATTATTATTATTATTATTATTGTAATATAACATTTTCTCGTATTTTTTATCTCTGAAGCAAAAGTTATTCTCTATCTACAGAGCTCCACAGTTACCCACAGAGCCCTCAAGTTAGTCACACAGCCCCAGTTACCCTATAGACCCCCCATTTACCCATAGATTCCCAAGTCACCAATAGATCCCCCCCCCTCAGTTACTCATAGAGTCTCGTTACCCATAGAGCAACTCCAATTGCCCACACTGTCCTCTAGTTTCCCATAGAGCTCTCTTAAGTTTACCAGTGAATCCTGGCGACAACTTCGTGACCACAATCCCAAAAGAGCTTATACCTCTCAATCAAATTAACAATTATATTCATAACTGCTTGAATAATTACATGTGGGTGAGGTTACATATTAATTACAGTGCAATAATTACACAAGAGATAAAACTAACAGCATAGCGCGTTAGGCATTATCGTTAGATGCTGCACAGTTTAGATTTAGATACAGAAGTTATATTTCTCTGTGATTTATACAAGTCATATACAGGTGTTGGTGGAGTGAACAGGTGTTATAGAGTCATAGAACGTACTTAAGAGCTTACAGTTAGAGCTGTGAGACTGATATATTGGCAAAACATACAGTGTATAACATTCGGATGATGAGAAGATAGTGTGAGAGATTGTTAACATGATTGCTAATAGGATTGTTAATATGATTGCTAATAGGATTGTTAATATGATTGTTAATATGACTTCCAATCATGACTTCTATGATTAGAAGTCAGTTATGTGGCCTGGTGTGGATGTTAGATGTCTTGACTTGAACATCACCCCATTTCCTCCTGCTTCTTCCCTCCCCTCCTACTTTCTTCCCCCCATGCCGTCACCTATCTGCCCCATGTACCGTACCTTCTCCCCCATATTGTGTTCTTCCTGTTGATTTAGACCTGTGCCCTGCTATTGACCTCTAATTGACACCCATCGCACACTGCAGCTTCGACACAAGCCAGAATCATGCAATCATTTCTCTTGATTGCTCCGGCAATGGCGTCGACGTTTGAGCCATTTAGGGAGGTGAGAACATAACCATTTGTTTCAGTGAACTGACGCCCCCCGTCCTAGGGAGGAGGGGGGGGGGGCGTGGTCTTGCTTCTCACAGCGTGCTGCCATTGGCTGACACGACACAGCCGGAGAGGCAGGGGTTACGACGTCTCACAGGGAAGGTCTGACGGCTCACAGGGAAGGTCTAACGTCTCAAGAAGGTCTGACGTCTCAAGCAGGAAGGTCTGAATATATTCATTTGCCTGTCTAAGTATACTAGATCTTATAAATTATAAATAATATTTCGAAAGTAATTCCAGAAATCGAATTACTGTGCAAACTTATATGATGTCAACTTCCTAAGTTGTCGTCAATCTATATAATGTCATAGAATATAAATAGATCGGATTAATTGCTGCGAATGTCATATTAATGGCATGTCAAATTGCCATCAACCAGGCCGGGATTCATAACGCACACTCTTACGAAACCTGTGCATTTCTCCTCAATCATTGTGGCTGTGTTTACATTCATTAAACAGGTGATGAGCTCCGAAGCACTACGAGGTTGTTTATAGCAATAATAAGCTTAGCTTGTGAAGCTTCGAACCACGTAAACAGTATAATTAGCCGCCGTGATGGAGGAAAGATGTACAGGTTTCGTAGGAGTTTGTGTAGATGCTCGGCGACTCCTGGTCCAGGGCTCAGTGCCTAGTACCTGCTTCTATGAAAGAATTAACACATTAAATAGAACAGAAGGGGTAACTATGGGCTGTTATATACAAAATATATTTCCTAATGGAGGGCAGTCGCTGGGGCCGGCGGACCCGGAGAGGCAGCGACGCCCCTTAAGCTCAAGAAGTGAAGGTGAGTTCTCTCCGGTGGGAGGCCTGTAGGTTATACTCCCAGACACCCGCACCTGTGTACACCATGCTGCCTCAGGGCCAGGTCCTTGGAGAGAGTATAACGCCTCTGGTCACAGACGAGGTGTACCTGGGGACGACACAGTGTACCTGGGGGACGCTACAGTGTACCTGGAGGACGCTACAGTGTACCTGGGGGACGCTACAGTGTACCTGGGGGACGCTACAGTGTACCTGGAGGACGCTACAGTGTACCTGGAGGACGCTACAGTGTACCTGGAGGACGCTACAGTGTACCTGGGGACGCTACAGTGTACCTGGGGGACGCCACAGTGCACCTGAGGGACTACCAACGCCCGTGGGTGCTACCAACCTGTACTGTAGATACAAGGCTGTGTGTCTACTTCGTACAGACCTCACACTCACGAAGCGACTGTGATGAAGGTCTGGTGTCACCACAGATCAGGTCACCACTACACCAACACAAGACAGTCCCCCTCATCACACTCCCTAGCCCTAAGAGAGAGCTAATGAAGGCTCTTACAACTGTGAGTACACAACCCCTGCATGTATCTCACTCCTGCAGGCGATTTTCAGTCATTATCTTCAACCATTTTATTCCAGGAGTAAAGGGGGAAAAAATGTGTATCGAAGGAGGGTTTTTACCTCGGGAGGGAGTGACTTAGGCAGGCGAGGCCCGTCAAGACCCATCAAACAGAAACGAGGCGATAACTAGATAAAATGGCTTGTGATGAGGAAGTGCATGGGGGAAGGGAGGGCTCAGAGTATAGAGTGACAGGCAGCTTATGGGTTGAAAGTGCACGTGGAGGTGGATTATAGGGATTAAAACATTCACTGTGAGGTTCTCAGGCCCCCCAGAGCCTCACAGCACAGTTTCTTTTTATATGAAACACTTTTATTTATTAGAAAGTGATAGATTTTCTAATTAATGTATATAATGTTAGTGTGATTTTCTGTGTGTGTGTTATAGGGATTGATGTGGAGGGAGTAGAGGGCACTGGGAGTATAGGGGAAGGAGGTAGTGGGAGTGTAGGGTGGGAGAGATGATTGGGATGAAGCTTATAGTGACGCTGGAGATGTCAAGAGAGGAAAAGATAGAACAAACGGGATAATCAGAATGGAAAAGTCGATAAATCTTGGCTGATAGAGAGGAGGGAGAAGGTGACGTCAACACCCACTCACCCCTTGAAGGGAACACTTAGGGCTATATATATATATATATATATATATATATATATATATATATATATATATATATATATATATATGAATGAAAACTCACACCCCAGAAGTGACTCGAACCCATACTCCCAGAAGCAACGCAACTGGTAACTACAGGGCGCCTTAATCCGCTTGACCATCACGGCCGTCAAAAGGAAGTGATAGCCGAGGCTATTTGAGCCACTTCCCCGACGGCAACTCGGATGGTAATCTTGGGCATAGCATTTCACCAAATCACCTCATTCTTTGGGGCACACGTGAGGAACACAAATGCGAACAAGCCTGAATGGTCCCCAGGACTATATGCGAATGAAAACTCAATAGTCCTGGGGACCATTCAGGCTTGTTCGCATTTGTGTTCCTCACGTGTGCCCCAAAGAATGAGGTGATTTGGTGAAATGCTATGCCCAAGATTACCATCCGAGTTGCCGTCGGGGAAGTGGCTCAAATAGCCTCGGCTATCACTTCCTTTTGACGGCCGTGATGGTCAAGCGGATTAAGGCGCCCTGTAGTTACCAGTTGCGTTGCTTCTGGGAGTATGGGTTCGAGTCACTTCTGGGGTGTGAGTTTTCATTCGCATATAGTCCTGGGGACCATTCAGGCTTGTTCGCATTTGTGTTCCTCACGTGTGCCCCAAAGAATGAGGTGATTTGGTGAAATGCTATGCCCAAGATTACCATCCGAGTTGCCGTCGGGGAAGTGGCTCAAATAGCCTCGGCTATCACTTCCTTTTGACGGCCGTGATGGTCAAGCGGATTAAGGCGCCCTGTAGTTACCAGTTGCGTTGCTTCTGGGAGTATGGGTTCGAGTCACTTCTGGGGTGTGAGTTTTCATTCGCATATAGTCCTGGGGACCATTCAGGCTTGTTCGCATTTGTGTTCCTCACGTGTGCCCCAAAGAATGAGGTGATTTGGTGAAATGCTATGCCCAAGATTACCATCCGAGTTGCCGTCGGGGAAGTGGCTCAAATAGCCTCGGCTATCACTTCCTTTTGACGGCCGTGATGGTCAAGCGGATTAAGGCGCCCTGTAGTTACCAGTTGCGTTGCTTCTGGGAGTATGGGTTCGAGTCACTTCTGGGGTGTGAGTTTTCATTCGCATATAGTCCTGGGGACCATTCAGGCTTGTTCGCATATATATATATATATATATATATATATATATATATATATATATATATATATATATATATGTATATATATATATATATATATATATAGACACGAGAATACACATATTTCTCAACTTCCTCTGTGAGTGAAGAAGATATGAAACAGAGGAGTTTCGAGCTAGAATTTTGGATCTAAATCTCCATATTTCTTCCGTCTTGCGGACCGTCGAAACCAAATTCCAGCAGCAGAGTTAAATAGTTGGGACGATTCTACAGTCCCGTCCTCACTCTACTGATAACGAGGTCAACATTACACCACCTGTCCCACATTTGTATATTAAGTATGACCTTAAACGCTCCTCCCACCCATTAGTTATGACCTAAAACGCCTCTCCCATCCACCATTATGCTACGGAAATCTAGACAGCACAACTGGAAGAACCTTTGAATCATTAGACAACATTGAGTCGACCGGCTGTGTTGTTGTTGTTGTTTTAGATTCAGCTACTTAGAACAAAAGTTCCTAAGTAGCACGGGCTATGGTGAGCCCTGTAGAACCCGGCGCGCTGCCTCCGCACTCAATTTGCAAACACCGCTCCGGCCTGATGGGTTGTGGGGGCTGTGTCGAAGCTTCCCCACACTAACGACAACACTCCATTTCTATCAGAGCAGCCATTAAACCCAACGGTATCTCGTTATGCCTAATAAGGCCTACTCTATTACAAGGTGTGGTAAATATAGAGGTTGATGAACGGTGGGCAGAAGAGCAGAGTAGTGCCTCTAGCCCTGTCTCGCCTCAAGACCTGTGTCTCGCCTCTAGCCCTGTGTCTCGCCTCTAGACCTGTGTCTCGCCTCTAGACCTGTGTCTCGCCTCTAGCCCTGTGTCTCGCCTGTGTGTATGACCACGTCAACCTCTACATTATTAAAAATAAAAGCAAAAAGAAAACATGAGGGTTAGAGAGAGAGAGAGAGAGAGAGAGAGAGAGAGAGAGAGAGAGAGAGAGAGAGAGAGAGAGAGAGAGAGAGAGAGAGAGAGAGAGAGAGAGATGTAAAGGAGGAAACCTCGCTTTAAAGATCGTTAGTTATTAGGAAAGTAAGGTATGAGAGGAGTATAAGGTGTGAGGTGAAGGGAGAGGGAGCCGTGAGGCTAGCGAGATGCGGGGGAAAATGAAGCGTGAGTAAGAGTTTATGAGGGTAGAGATGACACCACGCCAACACTACCCTCTTTATGTGGAACCCTCCAAGCTTCGGCATTTTACGAGAGCCGGATACAGACGAGAGCCGGATGGAGACGAAGGACCCATATGTGTCCGGTAATCCAGCCCGCGGCCGGAAACATTCCGTGACACGCCGGAGAGGGTGTCAGGTGGGGAGTGCCAGACAGGTGCCGCACATTTGGGGCAGAGGTGGCTTGTCACAATGCCCACGAGGACCTGACAGCTGAGTGAACAGCGCTTCGGATTCGTAGTCCTAAGGTTCCGGGTTCGATCCCCGGCGGAGGCGGAAACAAATGGGCAGAGTTTCTTTCACTCATGATGCCCATGTTCACCTAGCAGTAACTAGGTACGTGTGAGTTAGACAGCTGCTACGGGCTGCTTCCTGGGGGATATGTTACAAAAAAAAAGGAGGTTTGATCGAGGACCGGGCCGCGGGGACGTTAAGCCCTGAAACCACCTCAAGATAACCTGACAGGAGGCCGACTGGAGGGCAGGACACCGGGTGGTGGTGCCTGGGAGACAAATACATTAGGCTACAGTAACTACAATATATTAATAACACGGACTACAATATACTTCCTCATGTGGTCGTGAGCCCTGAAGAGAGAGACAGACCGCAGTCCGCGACAATTGCTCATAAATTACACGTAATGATATATATATCAGGAACAGAAATATAGGTGTAAATATGAGTGCTTGTGAATGATTTACAGGCTCATAAGACGGCAGAAACGACAGGGGGAAGGGTGAGGGGGGAAAGTGGTCAGGGAGGGGGGGAAAGTGGTCAGGGAGGGGGGGAAAGTGGACAGGGAGGGGGGCAGAAGGAGCGGGGTGAAGTGGGGGAAAAGGGAGGGAAGGGGGCGTGGGGTTGAGCAGGGGTTTTGACACGATGTCACCAGTAATTACGCCACAGCTGCCACACCTGCATGAAAACTTGTGATTAAATTCGAAGTTTCCACTCAGGCGCTGAGTCTTTCTGGGGTGATTGGTGTGGTGGTTGTTGGGGTGTGGTGTGGTTGTTGTTGGGGGGTGTGGTGTGGTTGTTGTTGGGGGGTGTGGTGTGGTGGTTGTTGGGGGGTGTGGTGTGGTGGTTGTTGGGGTGTGGTGTGGTTGTTGTTGGGGTGTGGTGGTTGTTGGGGGGTGTGGTGTGGTGGTTGTTAGGGTGTGGTGTGGTGGTTGTTGGGGTGTGGTGGTTGTTGGGGGTGTGGTGGTTGTTGGGGGGTGTGGTGGTTGTTTGGGTTGTGGTGTGATGGTTTTTGGGGTGTGGTGGTTGTTGGGGGTGTGGTGGTTGTTGGGGGTGTGGTGGTTGTTGGGGGTGTGGTGGTGGTTAAGTTTTTTTTTTACATTTAGAGACAGTCCAAGAAGATTTGTGGACGACTTTGGGTGACCGCCATATTTGGAGCTTCGGCGGACCTGTCGATCGCCGTATCATCCTGACTGCGGTTTGTGCGGGGACAAGTTCGCGGACGAACTTCGTGTTTGGCCAATATTATATGGTGGAACTTGAGTGTAGTGGTGCTACACGTTTTTATGGTTAAGCCACATAGAGGAACTTCACAGGCGTTGAGTGGGACTTCAAGTAGCAGCACATATTTAAGAGACTGCAGGAGGTTCCTAACTGATTTTGAGGACCCAGAGACAGATGTTTTTAGCGGTGGGCTTCAGGACGCAGAACAGATAATTACATGGACACCATGATGAGTTTGAGGTCGGAAATGAATGTACATGGCAGGAAAAATGCAGTGTAAGGTGAGAAAGTTAGTGTTTTATTGTTGGAAATATTCTTATATGCAAGTAACCCAGCCACAAACAGTGAGAAGGCTAGAGGGCGAGAATTGATCAACATCCTAGTGCAGTTTATTTTGAAGAGGAATTAGGAGATCATGTCAAGCAAGGAGAGTGTGGGGGGAGTCACGGCGGCTCGAGTGGGGGTGTGTATTCATGACCAATAGGCTAGATAGGAGCCGTTTCCCCAAGTAAAGGTGACACTGAACCCCTTTTCATGATAAGACGATTTCAGGGTGATCCTCCAATATACACTCCAGTGTCCATTACTGATTGATTGACGACAGCAGCAGTGTAGTTGCGGTGGTTGATCATATTCTATCAGGGAAGTGGTAGTGGTCTGTTCGCTAGTAAGTAAAGTTCGGTATCATATTATAAAATCCCCTACCAGTGATAAATTATGGATTGTCTCCTTACTATGGGATCTCCACTCACTATTATTTATCCACTCATTATGGGTTATCCTCTCACTATGGGTTATATCCTCACTATGAGTTATATATCATCACTATGGGTTATCCTTTCACTATGTGTTATCCCCTCACTATGGGCTTCATCACTATGGGTTAAATCCCCTCACTGTGGGCTGCGACGTTGCAATAACTCCCCCTCGAGCAATACAGAAATATGATAATAAGATTCTTGGATGAAAGGAAACGATTGGGCCGGCGTGCTGCCTACGGCCACAACACCACAAAAACCTTAAAACCAATTCCGGTCTCTGGATTGGTTGGGCTCTTTACACACCGCTCCCTAAACCCTCTTTTCTCTATCCCCTAAATTTTTTAACAAACCTCAACCAGCACACACACACACATATATATATATATATATATATATATATATATATATATATATATATATATATATATATATATATATATAGAGTATATATATATATATATATATATATATATATATATATATATATATATATATATATATAGAGAGAGAGAGAGAGAGAGAGAGAGAGAGAGAGAGAGAGAGAGAGAGAGAGAGAGAGAGAGAGAGAGAGAGAGAGAGAGAGAGAGAGAATGAGAGAGAGTTGTAAGGTCTTTAGAGAGGGGAGTTAATTACGAGGGGAGAGCACTAAGCTAGTTACACTATATATAGGAATCAGAGGGGATATGAGGGCAAGAAGTTGCATTAGAACGGAGGGAAGGAAAAGTCCCCCCAATCACCTGGAATATCGGGGGATCGAACCCCGAGCTGCAAGGAAAGCGATGCTGTCACTGTACCGCCCAGTTCACCGCCTCTTCAGACAGGGAAGAGATAGATTAAGGACTAAGACGATCTGACAGCTTAGGTTGAACGATATTCTTAATTATAGTATTCAGTAACAGTAATAACACCAACAAACACATCAACAAACATCACTATTACTCTTCACAACCATCCACACCTGACAACCAAGTGTACAGTAAGAAATTCCACGGCGTCTTGGCGTGGAGAAGCCAGACACCGCTTCGACGCCCCAGAAGACGCCTGTTCCAGTCTCACCATCGCCATCTGGCGCTCAGGAAATACAAGAGAAATGTTTGATAAAACTGTGCAACCCCCCCCCACCCCACCCCCCCGGGGCACAGCTGCTGCTGCTCCAGCGGGGTTTAAACCCAACACATAAGTGACAGTTATAACGTTACACACCTGGTGTATACCACGTATATATATATATATGTATATACATGTATGTATATACAAAGAATAATCACACAAACACAAAACACGTGATTCGGTTATGCGTAAGTATTCACTCGGAAAATGAAACCGAAATTCCCAAACGTTTTAATGTTTTAAAACATTGTAAACAAAGGTTTTACCGTGTTTGAACACATTGTCAAGGAATACAGACAGTGAAGATTTGGGTTTGGGATTATCTACCCCATTACACCTGAGGAGACACAGGTTCATACACACAATAACAATTAATGGACGTGCCATGAAGGTGGGATAATTAACATTCCATGAATGAGACAATGATTTTCCCATTAGTATATATATCAAGTTAGTGTGATATATCTGTATATATATATTTTAGTATATTCTGGTACTAGTCTTTCCTGTAGATATATATATATATATATATATATATATATATATATATATATATATATATATATATATATATATATATATATTACTGAATGTAACAGAAAGGATGAGATATCAATGATTATGAATGATCAATGATATCAATGATTGATATCAATGATTGATATCAATGATTGATATCAATGATTCTATCACCAGTCTTCTCTATTTCACTTACATTTTTCTTCGTTTGGGAAGAAATGCAAAAATTTATTCTTTAAAATTCATTTTTTTTACATTTTGATTTTGCCTGACGCCAAGAGATGGGGTTTCGTTAACTCTTGTTAACATTGTCAAGGGCAGAGATCAAAGGATAACAACGTTGTTGTTATAGATTCAGCTACTCGGAACAAGTTCCAAGTAGCACGGGCTATGGTGAGCCCGTAACTTACCTGGCACAGGAGCGGTGCCTGTCATATAACAAAGTTGTTGTTGTTGTTGTTTTAGATTCAGCTACTCAGAACATAAGTTCCAAGTAGCACGGGCTATGGTGAGCCCGTAGTGGACTTACCTGGCACAGGAGCGGGGCAAGTAGCACAGGCTATGGTGAGCCTCGTCTGTGTGTGTGTGTAACAAAGTTTCTTGCTGCCTGCCCGAAACGCTTTGCGTAATAGTGGCTTTAGGCATTGTATGTACTAGCTCTTATCTATAAAGCCAACAAACTTTGTAAAATCTCTTTATGTATGTACCTTTGCCTAAATAAAAATTATTATTATTATTATTATTATTATATATAGCCGAGGATGAGGTGAGGGTGATGAGGTGAAGCACCTCACTTACAGGTCCTTCGCTGTGTGCTTCGTCGTATTGTGGGAGCTGTCAGAGTGTGATGTGGTGCTAGTGAGCGATTGATGCGTGACGGGAAGGGCAGGATGAGGGCACTTTAGTAGGACAGTTTCTTCACGTTGGGAAACCTTAGGAGGACGGGCTGAACCCAACCCCTTTCGCCGGAGACAAGGTTTATAAGACCTCAGCCGTCTAATAAACAAATTATGTAGGTTAATTGTCAATAATTAGGACAAATAAATATCGTGCAGGTGAATTTTATGGGTCAGAAGTTTGGTCTTGTGATTATTAAAAATTTATGCTCCTAATTCGGTTATTATATAGAAAACAGGCAGGTTTATCTCGTGATGAGCTGTGGAAAAACACGAAAGTTCACAGGCTTATTCACACACACACACACACACACACACACACACACACACACACACACACACACACACACACACACACACACTATATATATATATATATATATATATATATATATATATATATATATATATATATATATATATGTCGTACCTAGTAGCCAGAACGCACTTCTCAGCCTACTATGCAAGGCCCGATTTGCCTAATAAGCCAAGTTTTCCTGAATTAATATATTTTCTCTAATTTTTTTCTTATGAAATGATAAAGCTACCCATTTCATTATGTATGAGGTCAATTTTTTTTCATTGAAGTTAAAATTAACGTAGATATATGACCGAACCTAACCAACCCTACCTAACCTAACCTAACCTATCTCTATAGGTTAGGTTCGGTTAGGTAGCCGAAAAGGTTAGGTTAGGTTAGGTTAGGTAGGTTAGGTAGTCGAAAAAACATTAATTCATGAAAACTTGGCTTATTAGGCAAATCGGGCCTTGCATAGTAGGCTGAGAAGTGCGTTCTGGCTACTAGGTACGACATATATATATATATATATATATATATATATATATATATATATATATATATATATATATATATATATATATATATATATATATATATATATATATATATATGCGAACAAGCCTGAACATCGATGAAGTCCTTGAAAAGAAAATCGCCGACCTTAAGTGGATGGATGGAAGGATTGAAGATATTGCTGCTCATTGTGCACTTTACCTCATCACCAGATGCCTGTCCCTCCCCAGGTTAACCTACTCTCTGAGGTGTTCATCATCCTACAGTAGCCAAAAGGTAGGTGAGTACGTCCTCTTACTGAAATCGATGTTAGAAAAAGCCTTCAACCCTCTCTCGAAACTGATGTGATGAAACTGAAAGTTTCCACTGTTTCGACCTACAGTGGAAACAAGCCTCTCTTCCCGTAAGACTTGGGGGCCTCGGGGTTCGAACAGCAAAGCAAATCGCTGCACCAGCCTTCCTGTCCTCCTCCTCGGCATCCGACAACCTTGTGAAGGAAATTCTACTTGCCTACTTAGGTCAGCTGGCAGGCGTACACGATCCCCATTTTATACTCTGTACCACCGAGTGGGCCTCTCGTGCAGGCCAATCACTTCAACCACCACCACCATCAAAAGCCCACAAGCAATCCAGCTGGGCCCCATTGAAGACCAAGTTGCTGCAGAGTGCCTGGCTGCTGCAAAAACACAACACGACATTGCTCGCCTCACAGCAGTAGGAGCCCCCACATGCAGGGGATTTCCTGTTAGCAACCCCAGTGTCGGCAACTGGCACACGTCTCCCACCACACGCCCTCCGAATTGCTATGGCCCTTCGCCTTGCTGCCCCAATCCACAACACATATTGGTGTATTTGCGGCGAGGTGGTGGCTGACAGGTACGGCCACCATGGTCTATTCTGCCAAAGTACAGGGGGATGGCACTCGAGGCACTATGAAGTTAATGACGTCATCAAGAGCCTCACCACAGCTGGATGCCCAGCTGAGAGAGAGAGCCCCGAGCCCCATCACCTCAAAAGAATGAGGTGATTTGATAAAATACCATGCCCAAGATTACCAACAGAGTACCGGCGGGGGGATGGGGAATTAGCCTCGGCTACCATGCTCTTTTGTCCGGTCGTGTTAGTCGAGTGGTTAAGGGATCCTGTACATCAGATGCATTGCTTCTGGCAGTATGGGTTCGAGTCACTTCTGGAGTGTGAGTTTTCAGTTGCATATATGCCTGGAGACCGTTCAGGCTTGTTTGCATATATATATATATATATATATATATATATATATATATATATATATATATATATATATATATATATATATATGTATATATATATATATATATATATATATATATATATATATATATATATATATATATATATATACACATATACTGTATAAGGCATGCGGCCTTCAGTCTTGCAAAAGAGAACAATCTACACACAAGGAAAATGTTCGGCTAGAAAAGGGAGAGAAAAATTAGCATACGTCTTGCCCGTCGAGGGCAACCCAATCACCTCATTACCGGTTCACAGTGGTGTTCCAACCCATTACCTTCCCCCCCTTTTAAATTATGGGCCCCCGGCGTGTGGGCCCGTGTGGGGGGCCCCAGTGTATGGGGGCCCGGCCGGGGTTGAGTGCCCAGTAAAATTTCCTCGACCACAGTTAGTGGACCTCAGGAGCACTTTATGGCAACACTGCTGCAGGGGGATGTATGGGGTAGGGAAAGGAGGGGGGAGGGGTGGAGGAAGGGGAGAATGGGAAGGGGTAGGAAAGAGGGGAGGGAGGGAGGAGGGGGGAAAGAGCATAGTTGCCGTGTCTCAAATGTTGTGTGTGTAATATAGAGCAGGCGCTGAAGCCTCATGTCTTGTGATCACTAGTGGAATAACTACTGCCTCACGCGCCAGTGTCTAAACTATATTTTGTTTTATGTTGTTCAGTTCGGTTGTGTTCCGGTTTATAACCACTCCATTACGTCCCCTGGAACCCCTCGCTTGAGCCCTGTACTTGCCGTAGTACTGACCTGGGGCCAGATTCACGAAAGCACTTACGAACCTGTACATCTTTTCTCAATCTTTGGCGGCTTTGTTTACAATTATTAAACAGTTAATGAGTTCCGAAGCACCAGGAGGCTGTTTATAACAATAACAACAGTTGATTGGCAAGTTTTCATGCTTGTAAACTGTTTAATAAATGTAACCAAAGCCGTCAAAGATTGAAAAAAGATGTACACGTTCGTAGGTACTTGCGTAAGTACTTTCGTGAATCTGGCCCCTAGTCAGTAGTGACCCCACCTGCAGCAGGCCATCAATATTAAAGGTCGTATTTTTGACCACAGAGATTTTGATCTTCTCTTGTTTGGTTGTGCCAGAGAACTTATAAAACCCTCTTCTTCACACGGATGACCATTGTCTGGGGTAAAAGGGTTTGGGTTACTATATAAAACTAAACTCTAAAAGACATAAACTACTCTATTTCAAAGTTGAAGTCTAAAAATTCAAACTTTAACTTGCTTAATATTCCTTACAACAGCTGCATTGATCTCTTCGGTCAATCAACACAGTGATCACCATTAACCTAGCAGCACCACAACAGACGTGGACCCACGTTAAAACTTACACTGATCTTCTCAGTTGAATACCAGTTAGGTACTCCTGTCATCCCAACTGAGTATGCAACCATGTTCTGATTGGTAGGTCAGCCGTCTCATTTGCATCTCCAATGACCCAAATGACCCACCCACCCCACCCCCCCCCAAAAAAAGGCACTGCTAAGACTTCATTTACACTACTACCCAATACCACCACACCCATCACCATCACACCCACCACCACCACACCCATCACCATCACACCCACCACCACCACACCCATCACCACCACACCCAGCACCACCACCGCCACTACCCCGTGTGAGGAGATCAATACCCACATCCTGAGAGATGTTACACTTACATGAACCAAAAAATTCAGCGAAAGGCAACATTGTAGGAGCCGTAACTTTCAATCAAGGCAGCGCCCTCCCAGCAACTTTCTCAGCTGCAGTGGAAGCCTCGCTGGGGGACGCGATGCTCTCCAAGTTGGTCCTAATGGCATTAACAGCCAACTTTAAACGATAGTGGGATGACTTTTCTGGCGCTGGATTATAGAGGATTAACTTTCTGTCGCCGGATTATGGAGAACTAACATTTTAGCGCTGAATTATCAAGGCCTAACTTTCTGGCGATGGATTATAGACGGGTGTCTTTCTGGCGATGGATTATAGACGACAGTCTTTTTGGCGATGGATTATTGACGGGTGTCTTTCTGGCGATGGATTATTGACGGCAGTCTTTCTGGCGATGGATTATTGACGGCAGTCTTTCTGGCGATGGATTATTGACGGCAGTCTTTCTGGCGATGGATTATAGAGGACTAACTTTTTGGTGCTGGATTAAAAAGAAGGAAAGACAACTTTGTCAAGAAGCAGATCAGAACATCAGTCATTATGGTACTGCTGTTAGTGTGAAGGTGAGGGATGCATCATTACCACCATCACCATTGTTGGTTGGTGATGATGGTGGTGGTCATGGTTCACCATCACCAATCACCATCATGGATGGTTCCATGATGGAGATTGAACCATGGATAGTTCAATTCACCAACCACTTGGATGGTCGGGGATTGAACGCCGACCTGCATGAAGCGAGACCGTCGCTCTACCGTCCAGTCATTGTCAAAAGGCGGCTTATCTACCTACACCAATATCTTTACATTGGTGAAATGTATTAAGATGGGTGCGGGTGTTGGTGTGTCCGTCAGTTGATCGGGGAATATTATGTGTGTATTATGGGTTATTTTGTTAAATACTATGTCTAAGTCATGTGTATTTTTCCTCCATAAGAGCTCTTTAAGACCGCAGCGAGGATTAAAACTCTGACAAAATTCAGTCTTGAACGAGTATAGAGTGTATATTTTTTACATAAGAATTCATTAACAAACTCCTAATAAAACTATTTTCCGAAAATGGACTGAAAAATTTCCCTAAAACTGGACTCTGACAAAATTCCGTTTGAAAACAGGCGGGAACTTGACGAGGAATAAAACTCTGAAAAAATTCGGTCTCAAGCGGGAGTGACACAGCGGCGCCTCTCCAACTCACACTCCCGGGGACCTGTCTCAGAGTGACACAGCGGCGCCTCTCCAACTCACACTCCCGGGGACCTGTCTCAGAGTGTCGCATTAGCGGCACCTTTCAGAAAGTTCACTAAATACGGTTGACACAGCAGCACCTTCCACCACCGCCCCGAAAAAAGGCGTCGCTAAGACTTCATTTACACTACTCTGGGTGTGGTGGTGCAGGTCTACTGGAAAGGGACAACTTTTTAATAGTGAACAATGATTTGTAAAATTACCACCTTGTCAGGCTGGCTGACTGGTAGTTATCTGGTTGACTGGCCGTTTGGTTCACTGTCATTGTAGTGACTGACTGACTGGATCCCCAGTACTGATTCGTCAGGTATTTCCTCCGATTCATGGAACTTTTATACTGCTCTTGAATCTTGCACCTCTTCTGGGTCCTCTATCCTGCCTCTTGAGTCTTCTACACTGCCTCTTGGGTCCTCTATACTGCCTCTTGGGTCCTCTACACTGCCTCTTGAGCCCTCTGCTCCGCCTATAAATATTTTAGAGTGCCTTCTGGATCTCCTTTCTTGCAGTGTTTGTGCAACAACAAAAGGGATCCGAACCCCGGCCGGGATCAGATTCACCTTTAGCTCCCGTTACTAATTAATTTTAAAGGATTAACTCAACTCCTGTAATTACACCGCTGAGGATGCTGTTCCAATGACACCTTATTTATGGATGAGGCGCTCAACGAGGTCAGCAACGAGATTTTCCACAGTGCAGGCCAGGCAGACCATATTCGTCTGCCTCTCCCTACACCTATGAACCGTGCGGACACGGCCAGCAGGGCGGAGAGCGACTGTAATACGGAGCCGCTGCGGATGATGTCTTCCGTTCTAATTCTTCTCCTCGGATGTATGTCGGCCACACACCGGAAAATGTATGAAATTATTTCCTCTGTCATATCGTTGACATATAAGATAAAAGAGAATGTGTCCTACTTGTGACATCTCTCAATCTTTTCCTCGCAAATCAACACCGTTCCTGCGTCCTGCCCGCTATGTACAGAACTATGTAGCGGAGCCTTTTGAGAGAGAGAGATACGGAGAGATACAGAGAGAGAGAGATACAGAGAGATACAGAGAGAGAGATACAAAGAGAGAGAGAGAGAGATACGGAGAGATACAGAGAGATACAGAGAGAGAGAGAGAGAGAGAGAGAGAGAGAGAGAGAGAGAGAGAGAGAGAGAGAGAGAGAGAGAGAGAGAGAGAGAGAGAGAGAGAGAGAGAGATACACACACACACACCTTGTGCCCGGGGGGGGGGGGAAGGTTTACTGAACCATTATGAAGTTACAAAGTTGACAAACAGCTACATATAAGAGGCACTCTACCGCTGGCACTAACATCCTCCTGTCATGTCTGACCATGACGACAGAGCCCTTCATTACGGATCGGCCGCACTACACAAGTGGCCGGGCCGCTCTGAACGAGACCCCTCGCGTTAACAGCCGATTCACGGCGCGACAACTTTTCCCGCGGGTGGCGGCAGCGACCTCCCCATATTTACAATCTGACGGTGCTTACAGGAGGAGGGGAAATAAAGATAGCCGAGAGGTGGATAACGGCCCTCCAGCCCGTTATCCTCCATTGCCCACCCCGTAAATATTACAACTGTTGCATGCATTACCGGAAGCTGCGCGAACGCCAGCACCCCGCATGATGCTGCATCTCAACCATACAGATCTGTGATGATAATATAGATAACAGACATAGAATATGTTCCAATCACACCAGAGCTTGTTGCAAATCTCTATAATGACTAAAACTAACCTCCGTTTGGATCTATGGATCTCCCTCCCCTCTCTCCCCTGTCCGCCAAATTACCCAACTGCCCCCTGGAATTGACGGAGCCACAATAATCACCCCCTCAAACAATGGCCTCGTCACTGAGCCATTTACCAGTGGCTGGCTTCACGAGCCCATCCCTCACTCCACTGACTGCAGTTGCTTGCTCCAGACGGAATACTTCTCTGCAACCCAATAGAGGCTCCTTAAGCTCTTGGAGACTCTCTCGCTACAGTCCTGGTCCTGGAGACTCTCCTTCAACAGTCCAGGTCCTGGAGACTCTCCCACTAGAGAGTCTCCAGGACCTAGAGACTCTCACCTGGACACTCACTCACTCTCACATCTCTCTCTCAACAAACGCACAACCCGAGTCCTTTGTTCAACTTTAAGCTCATGTATTACTTCTGCACTTTGGTCCCCCTGCTTGCTTGCCTGCCTGC